>NW_006978851.1:0-890 GCF_000164805.1 Carlito syrichta | reverse complement strand
GAGTACAAGGGTCTCAGTTTAATACTAGTCAAACTGCATTATGGCTCTTCCCTCTTTACTAAACAAAATCCAAAGTTTTTAGCTTTTATTGAGTTAATTGGCTATAAATGCTAGATAACATGGAGTTAACCATGTAGGCAGGAAAGATGCTGTCAAATTCACCACACATCCCTTTTTCACCTTCAGGACCATGATAGTTACTTTAAGGGAACAATGGTTTAAATATCCATACACTTTCTGCACATTGAATTCTTTTCATTCCTTTTTTACATCTAATTTAGCTGTTTTCAAACTTCACTGTGCATAAGAATTACCCTACAGAATTTTGCACATAAAATAAATACACTACATTTCCATTGTTAAGATGACAAATATTCTGACTTTATAATCCAACTGTATAACAGAATGCCCCATGGTAGTTTGATTCTGGGAATGACCCTTCTCAGGAAAAGTATGCTAGAGTCTGCAAATGAGGGTAGCCTGCTTTACACAGGTCTTTCTCACAAAATTGCCAGCTTTCAGAGGAGAAGAGAGTGCAGGGCTGCATGTCTTAATCCAGCCAAATATGCAGATGTTCCCATCACTCATCTGCCAGCAAACTCAATCACATCACTCCATCTCCCTTCCAAAACCCTTATTTCTTGTTCAGTGTGTGCATGACAGGAATTACAAACACTCGCTTAGCAAATTGATTATGGATCAAGTAGACTCAAAGAGGACCAAATGGAGATAGTACAAGTGCAACCATATACATTTATAAAGGTTTTAGGTACAGCATAATTAAATATGCAGACTTTGGTCTCTTGATGCACCCTTCACTTTAATTTGGAGACTGTAGGTCTGGAGATTGGGTGATAAGAGCACAGGTTCAAAGTCAGAGAGAGGATTGG
>NW_006978850.1:0-4157 GCF_000164805.1 Carlito syrichta | reverse complement strand
GATGTTGAGGAATGTGAACTCTCAGGGGTGATCTTACAGGAAAGGAGCTAGAAGGATAAATATGCCCCTATCTTATTCTTTCTTTACTCTCTCTCATCTGTTGCCAATGCTCCAGAAAGGCCAAAACTGAAAGAAGCAAAAAGTCAAGGGGTCCCACTGATATAGTTGACCACCCAAAGGATAATAGGAAGAGTACAGAGTGGATCAAGAGGGACAAATGCAGATACCCAGGCCAAGTGCTTATCTCATAAATCTGAGGCTAGGAATCACTGATAATACTTTCAAAGTGCTTAGAATTCTATCTGGCACATAGTATATTTTAGCTATTTTCATTGTCATTTTATTGTCATTTTATTTCTGCCTCCTTCTGTTTCTAAATGCATATGTAAAGAAAAGGAAAAAAATACAAAAATAATTGTTTGACCCTGGAAATTCCCAAAGACAATATTTTTATGTGAAACAAATTATTCAAAAAACCACTAAAACCCTTTATGATAACAAAGTCAAGAACACAACATTTTAGCATCATAGTAAGCCACAACAAAGCTGGATATTCTAAAAGCCTATCAGTGGTTACTGAAAATATAAATTGATGATTTCTGGATAAAACTTATCATAACAATACTAGTAGATATTATTTTAATTAATGTAGTACAAGTAATAATTATATCTAATAAAACATAACATCTTTGCTTCCAAGTGACTTATATAGTATGAGAAAGATAATTTGCAGGAAGTTATATAGGAATATTATCTTGGAGTCTGGTAATGATAGAATTCTGAGTAAAAAGCAAACAGCAGCAATAACAACAAAAGTAAAATTTGCAAAAATCACCATTCAAAAGTTATTTCTGCCCATAACCTTTTCAATAGCAAGTGATGACTGTCATCTCTGGTAATGGGAAGTTCAAGAACTCTTCCATCTCTTATCTCTTTTCTTGATCTACCCCAGAGAAAATAATTCATTCAAACGATTGGTCAAATTAGAGGATAGTTTTTTGTCCATTGTTGACAGTAGCTGAGTCACTGAGGGTTAAAAGGTCATTCACAGAGTTTTATTATTCTATTCCCTCCATCTCTTTCATCCACATGGCAAAAATGAGGCGGAAAGCATTTTCACACAGGAGAAAGCCTGGCCTTGATGCTCCCTTAAGTTTTAGTGCTCTCTTTTCTTTGATCTTATGTCTTCCAAGATAGCCAGGTGGCAGGAAGGTTTGGGTTAAAAGTGAGAAACAGGATGGGACCTCACAGATTTCCAGTCAGTCAGGATTTTACAGAACAGATTTTTATAAATCTGTTTTAGGGTTTGAAACACAAGCTAAATTAACTAAAGGATACAAAATTCCTTTGTCACTGCCACTTATGAGTACATCACTTTGTAAGTTCCATGGTAAAATAGCCTGACTACATTAAAAAAGGTATTCTGTGTCATCTGGTCAGCAATACCTACCATGGAAACCTCACTTCTGTTCTTATCAATGACAACAAATGTACTATATTCCTTTCATGTGACTATATTCGAAAAGCACTGTGTTGCTGTATTCACATAAATAAGATACCCCAACAAGTAAACATTTGAAAGACACCATTTATCTCACACACACTCACACTAACACACACACACACACACACACACACACCCCTAAACAAGAAGAAATATAGTCATTAATAATGCCATGTAATTTACACCCCATGAAGAAAATATAATATAGTAGACTACTAGCACTTAGAAACAAATGATTGTAGGCAAATTGACATTAATAATTTGTGTTTTGCTATCAGATTGCCATTTGGTATCCTACACTGTATTTCAGTGTACATTGAAACAGAGA
Organism: Carlito syrichta; assembly: GCF_000164805.1. Lineage (NCBI taxonomy): Eukaryota > Metazoa > Chordata > Mammalia > Primates > Tarsiidae > Carlito > Carlito syrichta. The sequence goes on along the minus strand of NW_006978850.1, from coordinate 2,325 downwards.
AGAAAAGGCTGCCTCCTAAAGTCCAAAGAACAACAGAAGGATCTCCCACAAAAGTCTAGCTACTTAACAAAGAAATAGACTTTTATGTATAAATACTAGATCAACATGAAAATGGAAAATTATGATTAGTATTAATTTATGTAGAAAAGGCACAGAAATATATAATTGCTTTCAAAGAAATTTTAATTAAAATTATTTTTAAAAGTTTGGTTCCTCGAAATTTACTTGTAAAATGTAACTTATAGAGAATACTCATTCCTTAGAATGTTAGATAAATTAATCCACCACCTTAATACTTGGAAGAAAAACTAAGATAATAATGAATTATTTTTAAAGAATCAGTATTTCGCTCTCTCTCGGTCTCTCTTTCTCTCTCTCTCTCTGTCGCTCTCTCCCTCTCTGCAGCTCTCTCCCCGCCTCTTTCCCACTTCCTCTCTCTCTCTTACTCTCTCTTTTTCTTTTTTCCCATTATAGATCCCCTCTGTAACAGCCCCTTTTAATAAATCTCATGGTCCTGGCAAAAAAAAAAAAAAAAAGAATCAGTATTTCAAAAATGAACTCACTTAAGATTTCTAAGTACAATACAAATATTCACCAAAACTGAAGCAGAAATCAAATTGAACATGGATTTCCTATCATGATAAACTCATGCTTGTTAAATAAAACTCCTTCATAAATTAATTTTGAGGCTATATACAAGGTAAAGGTGACCAATACTTTTGGACCACCATCTCCACCTCCAAAGGTAAGTCAATTTCAGCTATCTGACTTAATAATGATGTCTCACTTTAAAAACAGGATTTACAAATTTAAGTAGCAAAATAAGGGGTAAAATTAGTCAAAGTAGAATGAAAAAGCATGATGATAAATGTATATACAGTGAGATTTCTTCATAGCCATCTCTGAAAAGCATAGATACTTACATTGGTCCTATCAAATTCAGCTTTAGATGATGTTGGTAACAGAGGAATTATGGGGCTTAGAGATGGAGAACTCTCAACAGTGGAGACATATTCAGGATCAGGAACATATAAAACCTATAAGAAAACATTCACACAAAGATTTAGTCAAACTAAAATGTTAACAATCAGATGATATTTTATAGGCAAGCTATATTAACTACGATCTTTAACAACAAATTTAAAAAATACAAATTTTCAAATTACAAGAAATTTATTACCATAACAAGTAAAAAAACTTTACCAAAACAAGTAAATAACATAAAAAAAGAAAGAAAAAGAACATTTAAATTCAGTTTGGACACATTTGATAATACATACTGTTGGAATAGGTAGGGAAAGAGTAATACAATATAGATGTTCTTAAAAACAATTTTGGCAGGACTTGGCGGCCCAGCTTGTAATCCCAGCACTTTGGGAGGATGAGCTGAGTGGATTACCTGAGTTCACGGTTGGCAAGGCAACTTGGCCAGACCTCGTCTCTACAATAAATCAAAAAATTAGCCAGGCATGATAGCGTGCACTTGCAGTTCCAGTACTTGGAAGGCTGAGGTGGAAGGATAGCATGAGCCCAGGAGGTTGACGCTTGGGTGACCATGAGCATGCCACTGCACTGCAGCCTGGGTGACGGAGACTCCAATTCCAACAGCAACAACAAAAAATGGCAGTAACTAGTAAAACTAAAAATGCACATATCCTTGGACTTAGGAATTTTACTTCTAGGAATTTACCCTATAGAAATACCTACATATTAAAAAAAAATAGGTACGTAGACAAGTGTTTGCTACAGAAGTGTTAACCTTAGCAAAAGAGCAGAAATAACCTAAAGCTTATTGTGACTAACTAAATAGCTATGATATATCAATACAGTACAATACTACACACACATGAAAAAGTCTGAGATAGAGCTGTAATGAAATAGAACATTTTCCAAGAATCAAGGTTAAATTAAAACCAGAAAACAAAAGGGTAGAATACTCCTAGAAGGAGAAACAAACCAATAATTGGTTATCTCTGGAAATGAAATTAGAAGTTTGAGATTAAAAAATACCTCTAGTGCTTCTGCAATAGACTGGAGTCCAGTCTCTCTCTCTCTCTCTCTCTCTCTCTCTCTCTCTCTCTCTCTCTCTCTCTCTCTCTCTTCTCTCTCTCTTTCTTCGTCCCCCCAATCACTGATGCCATCTCCACCTTTGGGAGATGAACCCGGCTGGAGCTGGTCTCTGGCAGGCACCCTCATAAATAAAGTGTTTTTCTTGTTTCAAAAAAAAAAAGAATACCTCTAGAAGTTTGAGATAAATGAATACCTCATCCTGAAAAAGAATGGAATATTTTATCATATGCATGTATGATTTGAATATTTTAAAAA
>NW_006978849.1:0-802 GCF_000164805.1 Carlito syrichta | reverse complement strand
TAGTTGGCCGACTTTTAAGCCTGCTAAAAAGTTGGGTGAGTAGGCGGCCCAACGTGTTAAACAATCTAAGTAGTCAGCCGACTCGACAACCCACAAGTTAATTCAACTGGCTCATGCGTTAACCACCTAGTTAAGTCAGCTAGTTAAATCGTTTAATAATTAGTTAAAACAGTTAGCTAAGTCGTTAACCAACTCGTTAAGTCAGCTAGCTATCTCGTTAGTCAACTAGTTAAGTCAGCTAGCTAACCAGCTAGCTAACTAAGCAAGCTAAGTCAGCTAGCTCACTAGTTAATTAACTATTTAAGTCACCTACTTAAGTCAGCAACCTAACTAGTTAGATAATTATTAAAGCAGCTAGTTATTTAGCTAGTTAAATAGTTAGCTAACTATTTAATTCAGGTAGTTAAGTCAGCTAGCTAACTTGACAAGTGAGCCAGTTAAGTCAGCTAGCTAAGTAATTAAGTCAGATAGCTAAGTCAGCTAGTTAAGTCAGCTTTCTAATTTAGTCAGATGGTTAAGACATTTAGCTAGCTAGTTAGCTAGTGGGTTAAGTAAGCAGGTTGAATGAGGTAGTTAGCTAGTTAACTAAAGGGTTAAGCCAGCTGGTTGAGTCCGCTAGCTAGCTAGTTAGCAAACAGGTTGTGTCAGCTAGTTGAGTAGGTAAGCTAGTCAGATAGCAAACGAGCTAAGTCCGCTGGTTGAGTCAGCTAGCTAGCTCTTTAAATAACGAGTTAAGACAGAGGATTAAGTCAGGTAGCAAGCACGTTGAATAACGAGCAAGTTTACTAGTTAGCTAGCTGGT
>NW_006978848.1:0-780 GCF_000164805.1 Carlito syrichta | reverse complement strand
CATTCACCACTTCCATATCAGCTAAACATTTGATTTTGAGGGATTTTTTATTCAGGGAAAGAAAATAAAGTTACTGAGGATGAGATGTGGTGAATAGGGATGGGTGGGCATGGAGACCATGCTGTACTTGGTCAAAAACTACCCAAAATGCAGCACAATGTGGGCAGGTGCATTTTTAAATCTTTCATCATGAAATATACAAACATATTGAAAGAATCTCCAAAAAAAAAATTCACTGAAGCTAAAGGCAATATCTCACAACAATGCTAGCTGGTACACTGATGCTGATGGGTCCCTAGAACACTCATATTGTGAGATAAGCCTTTACAACAAGGGGTCCACCCTTCAAAATATAATTCCAGTATTTAGGGGTGCCCCCATATATGCATATATACATTTTATGCATATATTTAAATGTTTATTTATAAACTATTTGTATTAATAAATAGAAGGAATTTTAAAGACCTAAAGCCATAAAATGTGGTACCCCAACAGAACTTCTCCTAAGGAAATTCTATTGCATGTCTCTATTTTTTGTGCACTTAAAAAGTAAAATAGGTAAAATTCAAGGAAGTGTTTTCGCAACCAAAAAAATTCTAAAATCTGCTGCTGATTTTCTTCTGTTTACTTGACATCAAAGTGAGATAGATGTCTTTATTTGTTATTAAAAGCAATATATATTATGTGAGTCCAATTAGATCAAAGTCGAATTTTTGACAGCTTATTCTGGAAAAATCTTAGTTTGTCTATTGAAGAATGCATTCGTATGTCAACATTAAA
>NW_006978847.1:0-6566 GCF_000164805.1 Carlito syrichta | reverse complement strand
CTCTCTAATGAGTGCCTCAGTGACTGACCCACATCGGTGATGTGTACCTCAGTGACTGGTTCTTTTTGTGATTGAGTCCCCAGTGACTGACATTCCTCTGTGATGTGTGTCCCCATGATGACTGCCTTCTGTGATGAATGTACTAGAGATTAGCTCTACTTTATGCTGGGAGCCCAAGTAAGTAGTCTTCTTTTGTGATGGGTGCCCCAGTGACTGGCACTCCCATATAACATGAGACCATTGACAGGCAATCGGCAATGGTATGTGTCTCAGGGAAGGGCTCTACTTTGTGATCAGTGTCCCTGAATTTGTATATCCTGTGAATGGTGACCCAGAGTCTGGTTACTCTCTGTGATGTAGACTGACTCTCTACTATGCTAGTTGCTCCAAACCGGGCCTTCTCCATAATGGATGTCACAGTGACAGGACCTCCTCCATTATGGGTGCCCTAGTGAATAGTCCTTCTCTGTTGTTGGTGTATCAGTGATTGATGATCTTCCGTAATGGATGTCACAGTGAAAGGACCTCCTCCATTATGGGTGCCCTAGTGAATAGTCCTTCTCTGTTAGTGGTGTATCAGTGATTGATGATCCTCCATAATAATTACTCTAATGACTAGCTCTCTCCTGTGATAAATCACACACTTACTAGCCTGCTTTATTAATGGATGCCTCTGTGATTAGTCATCTTTTGTGATGGGTTTCCAGGTGACTAGCCCTCCTGTTTGATTGGTGCATCAGTGACTGAACTTCCTCTGTAATGGATATCCCAGCAACAGATTCTGCTTCATAATTGGTGCCCCAATTATTGGCTTCCTCTGTGGTGGGTGACAAGGTGACAAGTCTTTTTATGTGATGGGTGTCCCAATGAATAATCCTCCTCTCTGATTCAAACCTTTTTGTCTGGTCCTCCTCTGTGATGGGTACCACAGTGATTGGCCTTGCTCTGTGATGGATACCCCATTGACTGCCTTTCCTTCCTGATGGGTGCCCTAGTGACTGGTCCTCCTTTGTGATGAGATCTACAGTGACTCCCTCTTATCTGTAATGTTGTCCCAGTGATAATCCTTCCTCCACAATTGGTGTCTTATTGAAAAGCACTTCTCTGTTTTGGGTGTCCCAGTAAATGGGAATTCTCCATAATTGGTGTTCCAGTAACTTGCCCTTCACTGTGATGGGTGTACCATTGACTGTCCATCCTGTTACTGGTGCCCCAGAGACTAGGTCTCCTCCACTTTGGTGACTCAGGGAAAGATTATTCTCCATTAAGAGTGCCTTCTATGTGTTTGATGCCCAGTGACTGGCCCTCCTCCCTAATGGTTTTCACAGTGACTAGCTCTTCTCTGTGATGGATGGCCTACTTCCTGAACCTTCTCTTTAAATGGGGTCCCAGTGGCAGTTCCTCTTTGTGATGGGTGTCCCAGTGACTAGATAACCTCTATAATGGTTGTCCCAGTGACTGGGCTTCCTTCGTGATAGGCACCCTAGTGACTGGTCTTCCTATAAGAAGGGTGCTACAGTGATTAATCCTCCTATGCTTTGGATGAAGCAGTGACTGAGTCTTCTCCATAATGTGCGACCCAGTGAATAGGTCTCATCTGTGATTGTTACCCTAATGCCTTCCCATTTTCAGTGGTAAGTGCTGCAATAACTAGCCCTCTTCTGTGGTGAGTATCCTCAAAACTTGGTCTCCCCCAAAATGGATGCCCCGGTTCTTAAAACTCCTGTGATGTGTGCCCCATTTTCTGGGTCTCCTCCCATAATGGGTGTTCCTGTGACTGGCCCTCATCTGTGATTGGTGTCTCAGTGACTGGGCTTCTTCCATAACAGGTGCTCCTTTGACAAGGTATCCTCAGTGTTTGGAGGCCCAGTGACTAGACCATTACCAAATTGTGTACCTTAGTAACTAGTCCTTTTCTCTGATGGGTATTCCAGTAACTGGGTCTCTTCCATAATTTGTGTCCCAGTGATTAGGCCTCCTCCATTAGGGGTAACCAAATGACAGTGCCTCCTTGGTCACTTATTCCCCAGTGATTGCCCCACCTTAGTTGGTGCCTTAGTGAATAGTCCTCCTCTGTGATGGGTGTCCTAGTAACTTGACCTCATTAACATTGGATGCCCTTGTGACAAGCACTGTTTTGTGATGGGGGTCCCAGTGACCGAACCTCTTTGTTATTTGTAACTCAGTATCTAGCCCTTTTCAGTGATGGGTGTCCCAGTGACTAGTCTTCCTTTGTGAGAGTTTTCCCTGTGGATCTGCCTCTGTAATGAGTGTGCCAGTTACTGGCATTAGTCAGTTCTGTGTACCTGTGTGACTGGCCCATGTGCCCATCTTCTGTGACAGATACTCCTATGACTGACCTCTGTTATGTGTTCCTCAGGCAGTAACACTCTTCTGAAATATGTACCAGTGACTGACCCTCTTCTGATCCGTGCCTCAGTGACTAGGTTTCTTCTGTGATGGGTCCCTCAATTACAGTACTTTCTTTGTTGTTTGTGGCCCACTGACTGGCCTTCCTCAGTGATTGTTGCTCCACTGACTGGGTTTCCTCTGTCATCTGTTCACCATTGACTGGCCGTCATCTGTGATGGTTATGACAGTGATCAACTTCTGTGTTGTGTTGTTTTTCTCAGTTACTAGCACTCCACTGTGATGAGTGTACTGGGACTGGCTTCCTCTGTGTAGAGGCTGCTAAATTGGCTCTCTTCTGTGATGGGTACCCCACTGGCTGGCTCGCCTCTGTGATTCATGTCACACTGCCTGCCTATTTTCTGTATTGGGTGAACCAGTGATTTGCCTTCTCCTATGATGTTCACCCCAGTGTCTGACCCTGCTTCATCATGGGTGTCACAATGACTGGTCTTCCTCTGTGATGATAGTCCCAGTGAATGGCCCTCCTCCAAAATGGGTGACCAGTGAATCATCTTCCTCTGTTATTTGTGACCTAGTAACAGACACTTCCTTTGATGGATCCCACAGTAATTGCTTCTTCTCCATAATGGGTGCCCCAGTTGCAGACTCTTCTTTGTGATATGTGCCTCAGTGTCTTGCCCTCTTTTGTGTAGGGTGCCCCAGAGACGATTCCTTCTCTGTGATGTGTGCCTCAGTGACACTCCAGCCTGTTATGTTTGCCCCAGTGATTGGGTTTCATTTGTGGTGGTTTGCCAGTGAATAATCCTATTCTTTGGTGTGAGCCATTACCAGGCCACCTCTGTAATAGGTGCCCCTGTGACTGGCACTCTTCTGTGATCAGTGCCCAGTGGTTGTTCTTTCTTCAAACGATGTCCCAGAGTCTGCACGTCTTTGGGTATGGTTGCCTCAGATATTGGACCTCCTCTCTGGTGAGTGCCTCAGTGACTGGCTCTCCTCTATGATGTCTGCCAAAGGGCAAGCCCTACTTTGTGCTTGGCACCTCTGTAATTCTGCCTCCCCATAACATGTGCCCCAGTGACTGGCTTACCTTTTGACTGGTGCCTCAGTGACTGTGCCTCCTCAATGATAGGTGCCCCAGTGCCTGAACTTCTTCTGTGATGGGTACCACACTGATTTTTCCTGCTCAGTGATGGCAGCCCATTCATTGTTCCTCCTCTGTGATTCCATAACCCGTGACTGAAACCCCTAAATGTATGCCAGATTGATCGGCCTTCCTCTGTGATGGGTGACTCAGTTACTGACCCTGTGTTGAGTGCCACAGTGACAGACGCCCCTTTGTGATGGTTACCCTATTGACTGGCTCTAATCTGTGATAGATGCCCCAGGTAGTGGCCCTCTTCTGCAATGGGAGCCCCTGTGATTTACTGTCATCTCTGATGGAGGCCTCAGTGAGTAGACATCTGTCAACTTTGTCCAAGTAACTGGTGTTCCTCTATAAAATGTGTCCCAGTGACTGGAGCATCTCTCTGATGTATGCCTCAGTGATTTGCCCTACTCTGTGACAAGGGATTCAGTGATGGCCCACCTATATTACCCTCATCCATAATGAATGCCCTATTGACTAACTCCTTTGTTGTTGATGATCCAGTGTCTGGCTCTCCTTTATTATGTATTTTCCAATGATAAACTCTTCTCTGTGATGGTTGCCTCAATGATTGATCAGACTCCATAATGGGTGCTCCAGATACTGGCAATCCTCTGTTATGGCCTCCCCACTGACTGGACCTACTCTCTGATTCATGCCCCGGTGACTGTCCCTCATCCACATTGGTTTCCACATTGAGTAGTCCTCCATTGTGTTTGATGTCACACTGCATGTCCTCAATAATGAGTGCCACAGTGTCTAGCCTTTCTTTGTGATGTATATCCGCATTACTGGCCATCCTGTGTGATGGGTGCTGAACACCTGACCCTCTTTTGTAATGGAATTTCTAATGACTGGCCCTTTTCCATAATTGGTGTCCCAGTGACATTCCCACCTTTTGATGGGTGCCACAGAGACAAGACATCTTCTGTGTTGAGTGTCTCATTGACTAGTCTTCCTGTGTTATGTATAACATTGTGACTCATCTTACATTGTGCTGAGTGTCACACTGACTGACCTGATCAGTGATGGATGCCCTATTGACTTCTCCTCCTCTATGATGGGAACCCTAATGATTGTCCCTCCCATTTGACGGATATCCCAGTGACTGGATCTCATCTATGATGGTTGATCCAATGACTAACCCACCTCCAAAATTTGTGCCCCAGTGACGTCTTCTTTTGTTTTGCTTGTTTCAGTAACTGGTCCTCCTGCATAATTGGTTTCCCAGGGACTAGTCTGCCTCTATGATGGTTGTCCCATTGATTGACTCTCCATTGTGATAGATGCCCAGTAACTAGGTCTCCTGTATAATGACTGTCTCAGTGAATGGCCCTGTGAAAAATGCTTTAGTGAATGATACTCCTTTGTGACGGATACCACAATGATTTTACCTCCTCTGTGATGATTTTTCTAGTTATTTGGGATCCAAGGTCCATTTATTACTCTTATCTTAATAGGTATAGATATGACTGGTTATCCTCTGTAATGGGTGTCTCATTGACAAGCCATCTTCTTTGATGTGTGACACATTGGTTTGCTGAACTTTGTTATGTGTGCCCCAGTGACTGGTTCTTCTCTGTGATGATTGTCCCAGTGACTTGTTATCTTCACTTATAGGTGTGACAACGAGTATCCTTTTTCTGTGTTGGTCTCCTCAATGACTGGGTCACATCTATAATATGTGCCCCAGTAACTGGTACTCCTCTGTTATGGTGCCCCATTGACTGTACCTTTTCTGTGATTGCTTTCACAGTGATTGGCTCTCATTCATAATGAATGTCTTACTGACTGATATTCCTTTGTGACGGATGGACCAGTGACTGTCTCTTTTGTAATGGTTGCCCCAGTGAATGATTCTCCTCCAGAATGGGTGCCACAGACCCTGGGCCTCATTGATTACAGGTGCCTCAGTTACTGGACCACCCCTATGATTGGTGCTCCAGTGAGTGTCTCTCATCCATAATGGTTGCCATGTGATTAGTCCTTCCCTGTGATAGGTGTCTCATTTACTGGGTCTCCTCAATAATGGGTGTCCCAGTGACTATCTCTCCATTGTTGCAAGTGTCCCTGTGATGGGTCATCCTGTGTAATGAATGACTCTGTGTCTGGCCCTTCTCTGTAATGTGAGTCCCAGTGACTGATCTTTCTCCGTGATTGGTGCCCCAATGACGTGACCTCTTTTGTGATGAGTGCCACAGTGAAAAGACATCGACTGTGATGGGTGTAACAGTAACTAGTCTTCCTCTCTGATGAGTGCCTTAGTGACGTCCTTTTTTTGTGTTTAGAGCTTGTTTTGACTGGTCCTCCTCTGTGATTGGTGCTCCATTGACTGACTCTACTCTGTAATCCGTGGCTTAGTGACTGGCACTTATTTGTGATGGTTATCCCAGTGACTGGCCTCCTCTGAATTGAGTTCTTGATAAACAGCCCACCACTGTTTTGGGGTCCCAGTGAATGACTTCCTTTGTGATAGGCATTCCAGGCACTGGCTATCATCTGTGATCAGTGCCCCAGTGACTGGTGCTTTTATCTGATTGGTGTCATGCTGTCTGGTTTCCTTCTGTATTGGATCCACCAGGGATTATCCTGTAATGGTTACCCCAATGACTGACCCTCCTTCATTATTGTTCCAGTGACTGACCCTTCTTTGTGATGGAATTTCCAATGACTGGGTCTCCTTCATAAGAGATGTCCCAGAGGACATCTAGCTCTGTGCTGGGTTTCCTAGTGAAAGGTCCTCCTTCAAAAGTGATTCATCCATCTGTATGATGGATGACCTAGTAAATTACCATCCTCTGTGAGGAGTGGCCTAGAGACTGGACCCTCTCTATAAAAAGTTCCTCAGTTATGTGCTCTCCTCTGTAATGAGTGCCTCCATTTTTAAACCTTTCTGTGATGGATGTCCAGGAGACTGGTCCCTCAGTGACTACCTGACCTCTATGGGTTACACAGTGATTGGGCTTCCTCTGTGATAAGTGCCCAGTGGTTGGCCCTATTCTGTGCTCATTAACCCAATAATTTGCCCTTCTCCAAATGGGTGCCCCAG
>NW_006978846.1:0-753 GCF_000164805.1 Carlito syrichta | reverse complement strand
AAACCAAATATCTCCGAAACATGAGACGAGCTCGAATCCTGATTCTTGTTTATCCCATAGCAAGGCACCCTGAGAATTATTCGTATGTGGACTAGTGAATCACAGATAACTTATTCTTCCTTAGCGAGAGGCCATGTAGTGTCCTGTATATGAGGACTCCCTTTCCCCAGAATCCTGTTTCGAATCCCTTATTCTTGTTTAGCCCTTAGCAAGATGTCATGTAGATATTGTTACACAGGAGTGGTGTAAAACGGGTTTCTTATTTCCCTTTAGCAAGGAATGGTGTAGATTCTGTATATTTGGACTGGTGTTACGTATGTTGCAGCTTCTAAACCCTGATTCTTGTTGAGCCCACAGCACATTGACTGTTGATTTTTAGGACTGAGGACTGCTATAACCCCAATTCTTTTTCTTCCTTGGCAAGGTGCCGTGTATTTTCCTGTATATTAGGACTCATTACATAGATTCTGCTTCAAAACTCTGATTCTTTTTTAGCCCTTTCCAAGATGCCCTGTAGAAGTTTGCTATTGAGGACACGTGTAACCCAGATTCCTTATTATTTCTTACTGAAAGGTCATGTAGTTGGCTGTATATAAGGACTCCAGTTCCCCAGATTCATGGGCGAAATCACCCTGATTTGTATTTAGCCCATAGCAAGACTACTTGAAGTTTTTTTGGGATTGAGGACACTAGTAACCCAGATTCCTCATTCTTACTTAGCAATAAGGAGTGAAGTTTCCTGTATGGGAGGAC
>NW_006978845.1:3805-4544 GCF_000164805.1 Carlito syrichta | reverse complement strand
ATACTACTTGCCTTATTAATGTAATCTCATACCACTATCTTTATTAGTGTTGTTTGATAATACCTGCCTTATTAGTGTGTTATGATACTACTTGCCTTATTAGTGTCATATGGTGCTACTTTCCTTATTAGTGTTGCCTGATACTACTTGCCTTTTTAGTATCTTATGATACTTCCTGCCTTAATAGTGTCTTATGATACTACTTTCATTATTCGTGTCTTATGATACTACTTGTCTTATAAGTGTCATCTGATACTACTCTCCTTATTAGTGTCGTCTGATACTACTTGCTTTATGAGTGTCGTCTGATACTACTTGCCTAACTAGTGTCTTTTGATACTACTTGCCTTATTTGTGTCTTATGATACTACTTCCCTTATTAGTGTCTTCTGATACTAGTTGCCTTATTAATGCCGTCTGATACTACTTACCTTATTTGTGTCATCTGATACTTCTTACCTTATTAATGTTTTATGATACTACATGCCTTATTAGTGTCATCTGATACTACTTGCCTTATTAGTGTCTTATGATACTACTTGCCTTATTAGTGTTGTCTGATACTACTTGCCTTATTCCTCTCGTGTGATACTACTTGTTTTCTTAATGTCGTCTGATACTACTTGCCATCTAATGTCGTCTCATACTACTTTCGTTCTTAATATCGTCTGATATTACTTGCTATCTTAGTGTCGTCTGTTACTATTGCCTTCTTATGTCTTCTGATACTACTTCCCTT
>NW_006978845.1:0-2367 GCF_000164805.1 Carlito syrichta | reverse complement strand
TAGTGTCTTATGACACTACTTACCTTATTAGTGTCTTTACGATACTTCTGGGCTATGAGTGTCATCTGATACTACTTGCCTTATTAGTGTAGTCTGATACTACTTGCCTTATTAATGTAGTCTGATACATCTTGCCTTATTAGTGTCATCTCATACTACTTGCCTAATTACTATTGTCTGATACTACTTGCCTTACTATTGTCGTCTGATACTAATTGCTTTATTAGTGCCTTTTGATACTACATGCATTTTTAATGTAATCTTATTCTACTTGACTTATTAGTGTCTCTGATACTTCTTGTCGTATTAGTGTCGTGAGATACCACTTACCTTATGCGTGTCTTATGATACTACATGCCTTATTAGTGTAATCTGATACTACTTGACTTCTAGTGTCGTCTGATACTACTTGCCTTTCTAGTGTCATCTGATACTTCTTGCCTTATTAGTGTCGTCTGATACTACTTACCATAGTAGTGTCTTATGATACTACTGCCTTATTAGTGTCGTCTGATACTACTTGCCTTATTAATGTCTTATGATGCTACTTGCTTTTAAATGTCTTATGATACTTCGTCCCTTAATAGTGTCTAATGGTACTACTTGATTTATTAGTGTCTTATGATACTTCTTGCCTTACTAGTGTCATCTGAAATTACATGCCATTGTAGTGTTGTCTGATACTACCTTCCTTACCAGTGACGTCTAATACTACTTGCCTTATTAGTGTCTTCTGATACTACTTGCCTTATTAGTGTCGTCTGATACTACTTGTATTAGTGTCATGAGATACTACTTGCCTTATTAGTGTCGTCTGATACTACTTCCCTTTTTAGTGTTGTCTGATACTACTTGACTTCCCACTGTCGTCTGATATTACTTGCCTTACTAGTGTTGTCTGATACTTCTTGCATTATTATGGTCGTCTGATAATACTTGCCTTATTGGTGTCTTATGATACTATGTGCCTTATTAACTTCTTATGATACTACTTGCCCTATTAGTGTCACCTGATACTACTTGCCTTATTAGTGTCGTCTGATACTTCTTGCCTTATTAGTGTCGTCTGCTACTACTTGCTTTATTAATGTCGTCTGATACTACTTCCCTTACTAGTGTCATCTGATACTTCTTGCCTTGTTAGTGTCGTCTGATACTACTTGCCTTATTAGTGTCTTATGATGCTACTTGCTTTTAAATGTCTTATGATACTTCGTCCCTTAATAGTGTCTAACGGTACTACTTGATTTATTAGTGTCTTATGATACTCGGATGATCCTCCTTGTCTCATTTGTGCCGTCTGATCCTTCCTTGACTTATTAGTGCCGTTTGTTCATACTTACCTTATTAGTACGGTCTGATCATACTTGCCTTATTAGTGCCGACTGATACTACTTGCCTTATTGCCATGACTTATTGGTGCTATCTGATATTACTTCTCTTATTAATGCCATCTGATACGCCTTGCCTTCTTAGTGCCATCTGGCACTACTTGCCTTAATAGTGCCGTCTGATACTACTTGCCTTATTAGTTCAATTTTATACTACTTGCCTTATTAGTGCCGCCCAATACTACTTGCCTTATTACTGCTGTCGTATACTACTTGCCTTTTAGTGCCGCCCGATACTACTTACCTTAGTAGTGCCGTCAAATATTTCTTGCCTTATTAGCGCCGTCAGATAATCCTTGCCTTACCAGTGCCGTCTGATACTATTTGCCTCCTTAGTGTCGTGTGATACTCCTTGCCTTCTTAGTGTCGTCTGATACTCTCTGCCTTCTTAGTATCCTCTGATACTATGAAACTTCTTGGTGTCGTCTGATACTAATTGCCTTCTTAGTGTCGTCTGATACTACTTCCCTTCTTAGTGTCATCTGATACTGCTTGCCTTCTTAGTGTCGTCTTATACTACTTGAGTTCTTAGTGTCGTCTGATACTAATTGCCTTCATTGTATCGTCTGATACTACTTGCTTTCTTTATGTCGTCTGATACTACTTGCCTTCTTAGTGTCCTTTGATACTACTTGCCTTCTTAGGGTTGTCTGAAAATACTTGACTTTTAGTGCCGACTGATACTACGACCCATATTAGTGCCGTCTGATACTACTTGCCTTGTTAGTGCCGTCTGATACTACTTACATTAATAGTGCAGTCTGATATTACTTGCCTTGTTATTGCCATCTCATACTACTTGCATCAATAGTGCTGTCTGATAATCCTTGCCTTATTAGTCCCATCTGATACTCCTTGCCATAATGGTGCCATCCTATACTCCCTGCCTTATTAGTGCTGTCTGATACTACTTGCCTTGTTAATTCCGTCTGATACTCCTTGCCTTACTACTCCCGCCTGATACTACTTGCCGTCT
>NW_006978844.1:6656-8058 GCF_000164805.1 Carlito syrichta | reverse complement strand
ATACCACCTAACTCCAGTCAGAATGGCAATTATCAACAACTCAAAAAATAACAGCTGCTGGAGAGGGTGTGGTGAAAAGGGAACACTTCTACACTGTTGGTGGGAGTGTAAACTAGTGCAACCTCTGTGGAAAGCAGTGTGGCGATTCCTAAAAGCTCTAAAAATTGACCTTCCATATGACCCTGCAATCCCCCTACTGGGAATATACCCTGAAGAACACAAATCACTCTATAAAAAAGATACCTGCACACGTATGTTTATCGCAGCATTGTTCACAATAGCAAGAACCTGGAAACAACCATGCTGCCCATCAAAAGAGGACTGGATTAAAAAAATGTGGTACATATACACGATGGAATACTACGCAGCCATAAAAAAGAACAAAATCATGAATTTCGCTGCAACCTGGATGTCTATAATACTAGAGTCTATAATACTGAGTGACCTCTCACAAAAACAAAAATCCGAATATCACATGTTCTCACTCATATAATGGACCTTGAACATCCAATGCAATACTATGAGAAAATGACGGATGGTACTGGGAAACTATGGGGGGGAGGGGGATGGGATTAACAGTAGCAAATATCTGTCGGAGGATGGGAAAACACTTCTTATCTACAGGGTGCCTGAATGAAACGTCATTGTACACCTAACCCTTAACTGTACCCCACAAAACCATAATAAAAAATACTGATTAATGAAAAAAAAAAAAGAATGATGTTAACTTAATGGTTATTTCATTGAATCTGTATATTGACTAAAAGGCTAATTTTTACATTAAAAGAGGTAAGTAAACTGACGGAAACAAGCATGTCAAATTGTCATTTATGACATCAGCCTCAGAACTCTGACATCATAATGGGAGAGACCTTGACTACTGAGCAATCCTTAGGCTTCAAGCACTTGTGTACAGTGCTCTGCCCAATGCGATAGACAAGGTGGATTTCATGCCCAAGAAGTGAAGATAACCATGTGTTCACACCTATCCAAAAATATCTCCAGGGATAAATGACCATTCAAGAATCCTCTAAACGAGGTAGTCTTTTTTTTTTTTTTTTTTTGAGTTGGAGTGTCACTCTGTCACCCAGACTGGAGTGCAGTGGCCACTCCTGGTCACTGCAGCCTCGCACTGCTGGGCTCCGGTGATCATTCTGCATCAGACATTCAAGTAGCCAGAACTACAGGCATGCGCTTCCCTACCCGGGTGATTTTCTCATTTGTATAGATGGGGTCTTGCTGCCCAGGTGGGTCTCGAACCAATGGGCTCAGTCAATTCATTAACTTCAGCCTGACAAAGGCACAGGATAACAGACTGAGCTACTGAGCCTGGCCGTTTTTTTTTTAAAGCAGTCTATATTGAGAGGACCAAGAATCACCCAATCTGGAAGGGACCTGAGGG
>NW_006978844.1:0-6287 GCF_000164805.1 Carlito syrichta | reverse complement strand
TCCATTTCCTAAATCTACAAGGTTTCTTGATAAGGTTTAATCAGCAATCTGTGCTTCTATTTCGCCACGCTTTCAGGCTGTCTTTTGAAAAGGGAACCAGGATTCTTGGGTTTCAATTCCACCAGATCTTTATGGGAGTCTTTCTTTTGATATGCAATCAACTGGAATTCTAGGTCACCAGGAAATGTCTCGGGGTCTTGCTGAGAATGAAGCAGAAATTTCAGTAATGGGAGTCCACATATACAGAACACTACATGACCTGTTGCTACGGAAGAATAAGGAATCTTGGTTACACGAGTCCTCCATCCAAAAACCTACAGAGCGTCTTGGTAAGACATAACCACCCATCAGATTTAGGGAGTAGGAATCTGGAATATGGGAGTCCTCATATACAGGAAACTGCACTGTGTCTTGCTTTGGAAGTATAAGGATTCTGATTTACACTTGTACTCAATCGCCAAAAAAATCTTCAGGGTGTCTAGCTAAGGGTTAAACACGAATTTGGGTTTTTGAAGCATAATCTAGGGAATGAAATCCTCACATACAGGCAACTTCACGGACTTTTCCTAAGAAACAATAAGTAATCTGGGTGATATTTTTTCTCAATCCCCCCAAAACTACATGGCGTCTTACTAAGGTCTAAACAAGTAACAGGGTTTCGATGCATGTATCTGGGAAAGGGAGTACTCATTTACAGGCAACTGCACGGCTGTTGCTAAAAATAAGGAATCTGGGTTATACAACTCCTTAGTCCTGAAAATCTACAAGGCATCTTGCTGATGGCTAAAAAGAATCAGAGATTCGAGGCATGAATGTGGGTAATAGAGGTCCTCATATACAGGAAACTACATGGCCTCTTGCTAAGGAAAAAGAGGAAATCTGTTTTACATGGTTCCTCTATCAAAAAATCTACATGGCGTAAACAAGAATCAGGGTTTCGAAACAGGAATCTAGGGAAAGAGAGTTCTCACATACAGGACACTACACAGGCTCCAACTAAGGATGAGTAAAGAATACTTGTAGTGTGAATCCTCAATTCAAAAATTCTCAGGGTGTCTGCTATGGGATATACCAGAAACAGGCCTTCGAGCTCCCCAAATGTTTCAGAACAATTTAGCATGCGGATATTACGAATCAGTCATTTCAGGACTCCAGCAACAATCTGGTCCGCTTAAAAATTGTAAACGGGTATCGGGCACTCCAAGTCTGTTAGTTTCCTTGGAACAACTAAGGCCAGATTCCAGGAAAAAAGGAATCTTCTTGCCATATTTGGATGTAACTCTGGTCTTAAGGTGAAACATCTAATCATTCCTCTTCCATTTGTCTTTTTATTTTCAGAGGAGACAAAAGTTTTCCTGTTGACATATATTTAGTACCTATTTTTAAAGGTAACCAGGAATCATGGATTTCACGTCCCGAGGAAACTTCTGGGCATCTGGTTTTTGTATACAGAGTTTGGAATCCACATTGACAGGGAAAATCAGGGCATTTGCTGAGAACGAAAAGGAAATCCGGTTCTAGGAGTTCTCATTAACTGAAATCTTCGGGGCCTCTTGATAAGGTTTAATCAGCAATCTGGGCTTCTGGATCCCTACATTTTTTAGAGCTACATGCTCCGTGGATATGCTAAATCTGTCATTACAGATCCACAGGAACTTTCTGGTCCTCTTGTTAGTTGTAATCAAGGATCTGGCCCTGAAAATCCTTCTGTGTTCTAGAAACATCTACGACCGTAATCATGTTCCTCTGAATCAAATACATATTGGAACAAAATCCCTCGATTCAGGTGTCCGCAAACTGCAGAAAATTATTGTGGGCGGGCAGGTCGGAAATCGGGTTGTTGGGTTTTGAAAATTCCATATTTTGGGGAGGACTTGTGAAGGGGAACCAGGAATCTTGGATTTCTGTTCCCAAAGAACATTATGGCCGTCTTTCTCTTGATGTCCAAACAAATGGAATTCTCGGTCATGAGGAACTGTCTCAGCATCCTACAGAGTGAAGCGGGAAGCTGGGTAATGGGAGTCGTCATACACAGGAAACTACACGTCATATTGCTAAGGAAGTATAAGGAATCTTGGTTACATGAGTCCTGAATCCCAAAAACTGCAGGCCATCTTCCTACGGGGTAACCCCGAATCAGTTTTTTGAAGTAGGAATCTGGGTAATGGGATTCCTCACAAACAGGAGACTTCACTGCTTATTGCTAAGTAAGAATAAGGAATCTGCGTTACTCGTGTCCTCAATCCCAAAATACTTCATTTATAGGCTAAAAACGGATCAGCGTGTTTTAAGCATGAATCTGCAGAAATGGAATCCTTATATACAGGCAACTACATGATCTTTTGCTGAGAAAGAATAAGGAATCTCGGTTACACCAGTCCTCAATCCAAAAAATCTACAGGGCATCTTGGAAGGGGCTAAAAAAATCAGAATATCGAAGCAGGATCTATGTAAAGAGAGTCCTAATATATAGGAAAATGCACGGCCCCTTGCCAAAAAGAAAGAGAATTGGGTAATAGCAGTCCTCAGTCTTAAAAACAACAGGCCATCGACTGGGGGCTAAACAAGAACCAAGGTTTAGGAGCTTCAACATAGGTAATAGCAGTCCTCATATACAGAATCTACACGATCACTTGCTAAGGAGAAAGAAGAAACCTGTATTACACGGTTGTCCATCATAATATCTACATGACATATTGCTAAGGGCTAAACAAGAATCAGGGTTTTCAAACAGCGTTCTTGGGAAAGGGAGTCCTCATATACAGGATATTACATGGCCCCTCGCTTAGGAAGAATAAAGAATCTGTGATACACTAGTCCTCAATTCGAAAAATTCTCAGGGTGTCTTGCTACAGGATAAGCAAGAATCAAGGCTTCGAGCTTGTCTCATGTTTTGGAGATATTTGGCTTGTGGGCATTATGAATCAGTCTTTTCCAGACTCCAGCAACATTTTGGTCCTCTTGAGAGTTGTAAACGGGAATCTGTTAGTACCAGTCCCATAGGTTCCTTGGGAAAACTAAGGCCAGATTCCCTGAACAAAAGTATCTTCTTGCCGTAATTGGATGTAACTCTGGTCTTAAGATGAACTTGGTAATAGTTAAATTTCCATTTGTACTTTTATTTGGAGAGGGGCCGAGGGTTTTGCAGTTCCCAAATATTTAGTACGAATTATGAAAATGTAACCAGGAATCATGGATTCCACGTCCCTAGGAAACATCTGGGCATCTGCATTTTTGTATACATAGTTTTGGAATGCACATAGACAGGGAAAATCAGGGCATATGGCAGAGAACGGAAATGGAATCCAGTTCTTAGAGTTCTCAATCACTAAATCTACAAGGTTTCTTGATAAGGTTTAATCAGCACTCTGGGATTCTATGTCGCCACATTTTTAGGGTGACTTTTGAAAGGGAACCACTAATCTTGGGTTCAAATTCCAAAAGCACTTATGGTAGTCTTTCTCTTGATATCCAAGTAACTGGACTACTAGGTCACTGGGAAATGTTTCGGTGTTTTTCTGAGAATGAAGCAGAAATTTCAGTAATGGGAGTCCTCATATACAGAACACTACACGACCTGTTGTTACGGAAGAATAAGGAATCTTGGTTACACTAGTCCTCCATCCCCAAAACCTACAGATCATCTTGCTAAGACATAACCACCCATCAGGTTTTGGGAGTAAGAATCTGGATAATGGAGTCCTCATACACAGGATCCTGCACTGTCTATTGCTAAGGAAGAAAAAGGAATCTGGTTTACACGTGTGCTCAATCCGAAAAAAGCTTCAGGGTGTCTTGCTGAGGGCTAAACTCGAATTTGGGTTTTTGAAACCAAATCTACATAAATGAAATCCTCATATACAGGCAACAGCACGGACTTTTCCAAAGAAAGAATAAGGAATCTTGGTGACATGTGTTCTCAATCCTTAAAAAACTACATGTCGTCTTCCAAAGTTCTAAACAAGCATAAGGGTTTCAACTCATGTGTCTGGGAAAGGGAGTAGTCATATACAGGCAACTGCATGGCTGTTGCTAAAAATAAGGAATCTGGGATATACGAGGTCTCAGTCCTTAAAATCTACAGGGCATCTTGCTGACTTCTAAGGAAGAATCAGAGATTCGAGACATGAATGTGGGTAACAGCACTCCTCATATACAGAAAACGACATGGCCTCTTGCTAAGAAAAATGAAGAAATCTGTTTTACACGGCTCCTCTATCAAGAAATCTACATGGCATGTTACTAAGGGCTAAACAAGAATCAGGATTTCGAAACAGAAATCTAGGGTAAGAGAGTCTTCACATACAGGACACTACACGGCCTCCAACTAAGGACGCATAAAGAATTATGGTTGTACGAGTCGTCAAACCAAAAAATTCCCAGGGAGTCTGCTATGGGACAAACCAGAAACAGGGCTTCGAGCTCCCCAAAGATTCGGAGCAATTTAGCATGCAGATATTATGAATCGGTCATTTCAGGACTCCAGCAACATTCTGGTCCTCTTGAAAGTTTTAAACGGGTATCGGGCACCCAAGTCCATTAGGTTTCTTGGAATAACTAAGGCCATATTCCAGGACAAAAATAATCTTCTTGCTATATTTGGATGTAACTCTGGTCTTAAGGTGAACACTGTAATCCTTCCTCTTCCGTGTTTCTTTCTATTTTGAGCAGGTACAAGTGTTTTGCAGTTGCCAAATGTTTAGTAAGTATTTTTAAAGTTAACCAGGAATCATGGATTCCACGTCCCTAGAAACCTTTTAGGCATCTGTCTTTTTGTAAACCGAGTTTGGAATTCACATCGACAGGAAAAATCAGGGCATCTTGCTGAGAAGGAAAAGAATATCCGGTTCTAGGAGTTCTTGTTAACTGGAATCAAAAGGGCCTCTTGATAATGTTTAATAAGCAATCTGGGCTTCTGGGTCCCTACATTTTTCAGAGCTACTTGCTCCGTGGATACGTTAAATCTATCATTACAGATCCACAGAAACATTCTGGTCCTCTTGTTAGTTGCAATCAAAGATCTGGCCCAACAAATCCTTTTGTATCCTAGGAACATCTATGACCATAGTCATGTTCCCCAGAATCAAAAGGCATATTGGTACAAAATCCCTTGATTCAGCTGACCTCAAACTACAGAAAAATATTCTGGGCGTGCAGGTCGGAATCGGGATGTTGTGTTTTGAAGATTCCACATTTTGGGGAGGTCTTGTGAAGGGGAACCAGGAATCTTGGATTCCAGTTCCCAAATAACATTATGGGAGTCTTTCTCTTCATATCCAAACAACTGGAATTCTCAGTCACCAGGAACTGTCTCGGCATCCTGCAGAGTGAAGTGGGAAGCTGGGTAATGGGAGTCGTCATATACAGGAAACTACACGTCACATTGCAAAGGAATTATAAGGAATCTAGGTTACATTAGTCCTCAATCCCAAAATCTACAGGATGTCTTCCTAAGAGGTAACCACGTATCAGGTTTTTGAAGTAGGATTCTGGGTAATGGGAGTCCTCACATACAAGAAACTTCACTAGCTATTGTTAATTTAGAATAAGGAATCTGCGTTACTCATGTCCTCAATCCCAAAAAAACTTCAGGTCGTCTTGCTATGGGCTAAACACGAATCAGGGTGTTTTCGAGAATGAATCTGGGAAATGGAGTCCTTATATACAGGCAACTACATGACCTTTTGCTAAGAAAGAATAAGGATTCTGGGTTACACGAGTGCACCATCCCAAAAATCTACAGGGTATCGTGGAAAGGGCTAAAAAAGAAGCAGAGTTTCGAAGCAGGATCTATGTAATTAGAGTCCTAATATACAGGAAAATACACGGCCCCTTGCCAAGGAAGAAAAAGAATCGGGGTTAGAGCAGTCCTCAGTCCTAAAAATCAACAGGCCATCTGCTGTAGGCTAAACATAATCAGGATTTGGAAGCAGCAAAATAGGTAATATCCGTCCTCATGTAGAGAATCTACACGATCTCTTGCTAAGGAGGAATTAGAAACCTGTATTACACGGTTCCTCCATCACAGTATCTACATGGCATCTTGTTAAGGACCAAACAAGAATCAGGGTTTCGAAAAGGATTCTGGGAAAGGGAGTCCTCATATACAGGACACTACACGGCCCCTCGCTAAGGAAGAATAAGGAATCTGTGATACACTAGTCCCAAATCCGAAAAATTCTCAGGGTGTCTTGATACAGGATAAACAAGAATCAGGGCTTCGAGCTCGTCTCAAGTTTAGAAGATATTTGGCTTGTGGGTATTATGAATCAGTAATTCAGGACTTC
>NW_006978843.1:0-652 GCF_000164805.1 Carlito syrichta | reverse complement strand
GTCGACCGACTATTTGACTGACCTAGTTGGCTGGCCCTATCTGGCCCACCTAGTTAGCAGAGCTAACTTCTCAGCTTCCCAAGTTGGCCGACTAGTCATCCGATTGGTTAGGTGAAATAACTAGTTGGCCCACTACTCAGCCTACAACTTAGTTTACTTAACTAGTCGGCCAGCGAGTTAGCTGGCTAGTCAGCTGAATTAACTAGTTGGCCAGTGAGTGAGTCGACTGGTCACCTGACTTAACTAGTCAGATGGCAAGTGAACCAACTGTTCAGGTGACTTAACTAGTCGGCCAGCAAGTGAGCAACTGTTTAGCTGACTTAACTATTCTTCTGGTGAATGAGCTGACTGGTAAGTTTACTATAGTCATCAGGCTAGTGAGCTGACTAGTCAGAAGACTTAACTAGTCCTTCAGTGCTTGAGCCGACCAGTGAGTCCACTTAAGTAGCCAACCGTCAAGTGAGTCGATGGGAGAGCTGCGTTAAGTAGTCAGCCAATGAGCTAGCTGACCAGTGAGCTGACTTAACAAATCGGCTGGGGAGTAAGCCACCTAGTTAGCTGATGTGTTGGCCTGCGAGTGAGCTGACAAGTAATTGACCTGTTGGCAGGAAGCAAGCAGACTAATTTGCTGACCTGTTGGCAGGCAGATGAG
>NW_006978842.1:0-3779 GCF_000164805.1 Carlito syrichta | reverse complement strand
GATTCATAGGTCGCTAGCTAGTTAAGTCAATTGCTGGCACCTGGCTATCTAGTGAAGTCAGCTAGTTAAGTCAGCTGGCTAACCTGCTGGCTAATGAAATTAAATCAACTAGTTGAGTCAGCTGGCTAGCCAACTGGCTAGTTTGTTAAGTCAGCTAGTTAATTCAAGTGGCTAGCCATATGGCTTGCTAGGTAGCTAGTGAGTTAAGTCAGCTGGCTGGCCAGCTGGCTAGCTGGTTAAGTCAGCTAATTAAGTCAGGTTGATAGCCACTTGTCTAGGTAGGTAGTTATCTAATTTAGTCAGCTGGCTAGACCGCTTGCTAGCTAGTTTAGTCAGTGAGTTAAGTGAGTTGGTTAGTCGTCTGGTTCACATGGTGGCTTGCTAGTTAAGTCAGTTTGCTTGCCGGATGGCTATCAAGTTAAGTCAGCTAGTTAAGACAACTGGTTAGTCGGCTGGCTAGCTAGGTGACTGGCAAGTTAAGTCGGCTGTTTAGCAGGCTGGTCAGGTAGGTGACCAGCTAATTAAGCCAGCTGGCTACCCGGCTGACCAGAATGGTGGCTGGCTATTTAAGCTGGCTGGCTATTCCACCATCCAACCAGCCGGCTGGCTATTTAAGTCGGCTGGCAAGCCAGGTGGCCAGCCCACTGGCTAGATTGTCGACTGACTAGCCTGCTAGCCAGCCAGGTAGCTAGCTAGTTAAGACAGCTGGCTAGCCATATAGCCAACAAGGTAGCTAGCTAGTTAAGTCAACTGGCTAGCCAACTAGCCAGCCGACTTCTTATTCAGTTAGTTAAGTCAACTAGCTAACCAGCTAGCTAGTTAAGTGAGCTAGTAAGTCAGCTAACTATTCAGGTACCTAGTTAAGTCAACCAGCTAGTCAGGTTGCAATTCAGTTAGCCAGTTAAGTCAGCTAACTATTCAGCTAGCTAGTCAGGTATTTAGTTAAGTCAGCTAGCCATCTAACTAGCCAATTAGCTAGCTAGTTAAGTCAGCTAGCTATACAGCTAGATAGCTAGTTTGCTTGATAGTAATGTCAGCTAGATAGCCAGCTAGGTAGTCAGCTAGCTAGTTAAGTCAGCTAGCAAATCAGCTAGTTACTTAGCTAACTAGTCGGCTAGCAACTCAGCTAGCTGGTGAGCTATCTAGTGGGCTCCATTGCTTTCCATCAGGTCAGCTAACTAGTCGGCTCTCTCGCCTGATAACAGATAAGCAAACTAGTCAGGGCGCTCGCCAGCCAACAGGTCAACTAACTTGTCAGCTATTTTGCAGACCCACAGGTCAGCTAAGTAGTCAGCTTGCTCATCAGAAGACTTGTTAAGTCAGCTCATCAGTCGGCTAACTCACCAGCTGACTAGCTATGGCAGTGCATGCGTCAGCTCACTTTGCCAGCCAAATACTTAATTCTGCTGACCAGTCATCTCACTCACCGGCCGACTAGTTAAGTCAGCTCACCTGTCGGATCCCACTCCGTCCGACTAGTTAAGTCAGCTAACTGGTTGGACTACTAAACGACCAACTAATTAAGTCAGTTAACCCATCGGCCAACTAGTGGGCCAACTTGGAAACCAACAATTTTGGTCAGCTAAATATTCAGCCGACTAGTTAGGTCAGCTAACTATTCTGCCAACTAGTAGGCCGAATAATTAGGTCTGTAAACTAGCCAGCCAAATACTTAACCGAGCTAACTATGGGGCCAACTCCTCAGCCAACTAGTTATCCAAGCTAAATAGTCAGCCGAATAGTCGACCAATTTGTTAAGCAAGCTAACAGGTTGGCCAAGAAGTCAGAAAACATGCTAACTCAGCTAACTAGTTGGTTGACTCATCAGTCAACAAGTTATGACACCCAGCTAACTCGTTAACAACTAGTTAAGTCAGCTATTTTACTCGTTGACCAACAAGTTAAAACAGTTATCTAACTCATTACCCAACTCGTTAATTCAGCTAGCTATCTCGTAGCTAGCTAGTTATGTCAGCTAGCTAAATGAGCTAGCTAATTAGCAAGCTAGGTAATTCAGCCAGCTAAGTCATCTAGCTCACTAGTTAACTTATTAAGTCAGACATTTAAAAGTCTGCTACCTAACTAGTTTGCTAATTAGTTAAGTCAGCTCGTTATTCAGCTAGTTAAATAGGTAGCTAACTTTTTAATTCAGGTAGTTAAGTCAGTTAGCTAACTAGGTAAGTCACTCAGTTAAGTCAGCTAGCCAAGTGGGTAAGTCAGCTAGCTATGTCAGCTAGTCAAGTCAGCTTTCGAATTTAGTCAGCTGGTTAAGACATCTAGCAAGCTACTTAGCTAAATGTTTAAGTCAGCAGGTTGAGTAAGGTTGTTAGCTAGTTAAATAATGGGTTAAGTCAGATGGTTGAGTCAGCTAGCTAGCTAGTTAGCAAACGGGTTGAGTCAGCTGGCTAAGTAGGCTTGCTAGCTAGTTATCTAACGTGTTAAGTCAGCTGAATGGTCAGCTAGCTAGCTAGGTAGCTAACGCGATAACTCAGCTGGATGAGTCAGCTAGTCAGATCATTAGCTAATGAGATAAGCCAGATGATTAAATCACCTAGCTAGCCCATTAGATAATGATTTAGCTAACTAGTTTTCTAGCTGGTTAAGTCAGCTAGCTAGCAAGGAAATTACTATTTAAGTTAGCTTGTTAGCTAGGTAGGTAAGTAGTTAGCTAACTATTTAAGTCAGCAGGCAAACTATATAGCTAGCTAGTCAGCTAACTATTTAAGACAGCTGGCTATCTAGGTAGCTGCTAGTTAAGTCAGCTCCTTAAGTCAGCTTACTAGCCAGCTGGCTAGCAAGGTAGTGAGCTAGTTAAGTCTGTTGGCTAGCCAGTTGGCTAACTGGTTAATTCAGCTCATTAAGATAGCTGGCTAGCCAACTGGCTAGGTAGGTAGCTAGCTATTTAAGTCAGCTAGATAGTTACCTATCTTGCTAGTGATGTCAGCGAGTTGTCAGAGGGCTCGACAACTGGTTAACTGGTTAAGTCAGCTAGTTTAGTCAGCTCGCAGTGAGCTGGCGTGCAAGTGAAGTGAGCTAGTTAAGTCAGGTTGCATCCAGCTGGCTAGCTAGTTATTTCAGCTAGTTAAGTCAGCTGGCTCGCTAGTAAGCTAGTTATATTCATCAGCTAGTTATGGTAGCTAGGTGGCTAGTTAAGACAACTTCTTAAGTCAGATGCCTAGCTAGATAGCTAGCTAGATTGCTAGCTAGTTAAGCCAACTAGATAAGCCAGCTGGCTAGCTAGGCAGCTAGCTGACTAAGTCAGCTATTTAAGTCAGCTGGCGAGCCAGCTGGCTAGCCAGATAGCTAGCTAGTTAAGTCAACGAGTAAAGTCAGCTGGTTAGCAAGGTATCTAGCTAGTTAAGTCACTTAGTTTAGTCAGCTTGCTAGCCAGCTACCTAGCAGGGTCCCTAGCTAGTTAAATAAGCTGGCTACCAAGCTGGCTAGCTAGTTAAAACATGTAATTAAGTCAGCTTGCTGGCAGCAGTTTAGCTAGTTAGGTAGTTAAATCACTCATCAAACCAGAGGGTTATGTAGGTAGGTAGCTATTTAAGTGTGCTGGCCAGCCATCAGACTACCTAGTTATGTCAGCTAGTTAAGTTAGTTGGCTATCAAGCTGTCTGGCTAGGTAGGTAGCTATTTAAGTCTGGTAGTTAGCCAGCTAGCTACTTAGTTAAGTCAGTTGGCTAGGCTACTATCTAGGAAGCTAGGCAGTTAAGTCAACTGGTCAGCCAGCTGGCCAGCTAGTAAAGCCAGCTAGTTTAATCAGCTGGCCAACCATC
>NW_006978841.1:0-1035 GCF_000164805.1 Carlito syrichta | reverse complement strand
CCTCCCGAGTAGCTGGGACTACAGGTGCATGTCACCATGCCTGGCTCATTTTTTAAATTTTTTGCAAAGACGAAGTCTCACCAAATTGCCCAGGCTGGTCTCCAACCCCTGGCTGGGCTCAGGCAATCCTCTCACCTCCTCCTCCAAAGTGCTAGGATGACAGGTGTGAGCCACCGCACCCGGTAAAACATCATTTTTAAAAATTGGCTGGGCACGATGGCACCTGTCATCTCAGCTACTCGAGAGGCTGCAGCAGGAGGAGCGCTTGAACCCAGGCGTCAGAGGCTGCGGTGAGCCATGATGGCGCATCGCACTCTGGCCTCGGCGACAGGTGACTCTTAAAGAAAAGAAAAGACGGTTTCCAGTCTGGCCACATGGTGGCACTTGTGGAGAGGTACAGCTCGGTTGTTGCAAGAAAGGCCAAAGCCATGACCGAGTCAGAAGGAGGTGGGGAAGAAGGGAGGGGTGGAGGAGAGGGCGCAGTGGAGAGCCGACGGGTATCTTGAGGCAGGAAAGTGTTAGCAGGGACAGGAAAATATACGGAATCTGCAACAGATACAGCAACAATGCTCAAAACCCTTGCATATCTGAGCTCTGCATTGTCAGGGAACAGTGAGACCGGGCTTAGACAGGCAAGAGGCTCATGGCTCCTGACCTCACATCTAGCATCTGGCCCCACAGTCACCGGGGATCAGGCTTCTTGGGTCTTGCCATGCCTCCTCAGCCTCTGTCTTCTGCCTCATTCGTGGACCACGGTGGCTGCTCTGGACCCTGTCATTGCAACCACCTTCCAGGCAGGGGCCACGGGGCAGGAGGGAAGAGGAGGAGGGCAGCCTGTCTCATCTTCTGGGGTTTCCTGCACGCTCTGCTCCCGTCCTGCAGTCCACAATGAGTCAAGTTGTCATGCTGAGCTGCAGGAGCCACTGGGAAGTGCAGTCCCTAGCTGGGCAGATTCCATTTCTAAGGGAGAATGTGGCTAGGTGTGGTGGCTCACACCTCTGATCCCAACACTTTGGGAGGCCGAGGCAAGAGGAT
>NW_006978840.1:0-1085 GCF_000164805.1 Carlito syrichta | reverse complement strand
AAACTGGCTGAACACATGCAGAAGATGAAACAGGACCCCTACCTCTCACTGTACACAAAAATTAACTCCAAATGGACCAAAGACTAAATGTAAAACCTCAAACAGTAAGAACTTTAGAAAATGCAGGCTACACTCTTATGGAAGTTGGAACTGGCAGCCAATTCCTGATCAAAACGCAAAGTGCCCAGGCTATAAGATATAAGATAGATAAATGGGATCTCATTAAGCTGACAAACTTCTGAAAAGCCAAAGAAACCATCAAGAGAGCAGGGAGACAGCCCACAGAATTGGAGAAATATTTACCAACTACATATCTTACAAAAGTCTAACATCTAGGATCTACAAGGAACTCAAAAACACCGAAAGGAAAAAAAAACAAACAGCTCCTTTCAAAAGTGGGCAAAAGACATGAATAGACACAACAGACACATGAAAAAGTGCTCAGCTTCACTCATCATCAGAGTAATGCAAATCAAAACCACATTGAGATATCACATAACCCCAGTAAGAATGGCCATCATGCCGGCCTCCGTGGCTCAGCCTGTAATCCTGCACCTTTGGGAGGCTGAGGTGAGAGGATTGCCTGAACCCGTGGGTTCGAGACCCGCCTGGGTGGTGAGACCTCATCTCTACAGTAAATCAAAAAATCAGCCGGGTGTGGAAACGCATGCCTGTAATTCCGGCTACTCAGAAGGCTGAGGTGGAAGTATCTCCAGAGCCCAGCAGGTCAAGGCTGCGGTGGCCGGGAGCAGCCACTTCACTCCAGTCTGGGTGACAGAGTGAGACTCCAACTTAAATAAATAAATAAATAAATAAATAAATAAATAAAAGAATGACCATCATTAATAAAAGAAACAACAACAGATGCTGTCAAGGATTATGGAGAAAAAGGAACACTTCTACACTGATGGTGGTAAGGCAGACTAGTACAACCTCTTTGGAAGACAGTGTGGCAATTTCTGAAAGAACTAGAAATTGGCCTTCCATATGACCCAGCAATTCCCCTATTGGGAATATACCCAGAGGAATTAAAATTATTCTATGAAAAGATACCTACACATGTATGTTTGTTGCAGCTCTATTCG
>NW_006978839.1:0-792 GCF_000164805.1 Carlito syrichta | reverse complement strand
AAAATCAAAGTAAACCTTGTATGCATTATGTTTAGTTAAGTGAAACTCCTTTTAAACTTATCTCAAGACTCATTAACTGAAAGTAGATACTGTTTTTGGCTTATTCCTTTCTTATAAAGAACCGCTAGATGGTGGTGACTTTTAAAACATATGTACGTGAAGGAATTTTTCTTTATCTTGCCCCTTTTACAAATGCTATAGAAACTTTCTGTTAACTAATAAAGGATGTCATCTGCTCAGGAAGCAGGTGTCTGGGAATATTGTGTCCATCTTTCACCTATCCGTCTCTCCTTCAGGAGATCTCACGACCTGGCAAAGGGGCTGGATCCCTAAACACTCTGTCACCCAGGCTGGAGCACAGGGGCACACGCACAACCACCCCAGACTCCATCTGCTGGGCTCAGGCGATCCTCCCACATCTGCCCACCAAATGCCTGAAACTACAGGCCTGTTCCATCACACCCGGATAATCTTTGGATTTATTTTTGAAGGCCGAGATGGGGTCTTGCCCTCTGTCCCAGGTTGGTGTTGAACCTGCATGCTCAGGCTGTCCACTCATCTAGGCCTCCAAAGACCCGGGATGCCAGGTTGAGTCACTGAGCCCAGCCTGTGGTTGTGGTGGTGGTTGGTATTATTGTTCTGAGTCAGAGACCAACTCTCTCAGTGAGGCCGGAGTGCAGGTGACTGCTCTCAGCCAGTGAGGCCTCCTCCACCTGGGCTCTGGCGATCCTCCCACCATGGACTCCCAAGTGGCCGGACAACAGGCGTGTGGCACCATGCTCTGCTCATTGA
>NW_006978838.1:0-933 GCF_000164805.1 Carlito syrichta | reverse complement strand
TAAATAGCTGACTTATTTACCTAGCTACCTACCTAGTCTGCTTGTTTAACTAGTTGCTTTAACTAGCTATCTCCCTAGCTAGCTATCATATAGCTAGCTGACTTAACTAGTTAGCTACCTGACATATCTGGCTGAAATAACTAGCTAGCTACCTAGCTGGCCAACTGAATTAACTAGCTGAAATAATTAGCACGCCAGCTGTCTATGCAACTGGCCTAAGTAGCTTTTTAAAGCTAGCCAGCTGGCTAGACAACTGACTTAATGAGCTGACAACTTGATAGGGAGCTGGTTAGTCAACTGACTAAACTAGTTGACTTAACTAGCTTGCCAGTTGGCAAACCAGCTGACTTTATTGCCTAGTTACCTAGCTAGCCAGCAGCCTAGCCACTGACTTAACAAAGTAGCTAGCTTTCTAGTCAACAGAGTTAACTAGCTAGCTACCTAGTTAGACAGATGTATAGCCAGGTGATGGCTAGCTACCTACATATCCTGCTGGTTTGCCACATGACTTAACTACGTAACTACCTGGTTAACATGCTGGCCAGTGAGCTGACTTAACTGCGTGACTTAAGCTAGCCAGCTGGCTAGCCAGCTGATTTAACTAGCTAGCTACCCTGCTTAGCAGCTGGCTAGACAGCTGACTTAATTAAATGCCTTAACTAGCTAGCTACCTAGCTAGCCAGAAGATTTAATTAGCTGTCATAACTAGATAACTACCTAACTAGCCAGCTGACTGAGAAGCTGACTTAACAAGCTCTCTTATCCTGCTAGCAAGCTGGCTGGCCAGCTGACTTAACTAGCTGACCTAAGTAGCTAGAGTGGTGCCTGGTCAGCTGAAGTAACTAGCTGACTTAACCAGCTAGTCAGCTGGCTAGCCAGCTGGCTAGCCAGCTGACTTAACTAGCTAGCTCCCTAGCTAGCTAGATGGGAAGC
>NW_006978837.1:3123-4241 GCF_000164805.1 Carlito syrichta | reverse complement strand
TTCAGATTTTTTTTTTTTTGGCCTACTGTGATAAGTTTCTACTTAAAGTCTATTTTGTGTGACAAAAAGTATTGCCACGTCTGTTCTGTGTGTGTGTGTGTGCGTGCGCACGTGTGTGTGTGTCAGAGTCTCACCCTGTCGCCCAGGCTGCAGTGCATGGCATGCTCACAGCCACTACAGCCTCGACTTGTTGGGTTCAGGTGATCCTTCCACCTCAGCCTTCCAAGTAGCTGGAACTACAGACTTGTGTCACCATGCCTGACTAATTTTTATTGATTTGTTGTATTCACAAGGTCTCAACAAGTTGCCCAGGCTGGTATCAAACCTCTGGGTTCAAGCAATCCTCTCTCCTTGGCCTACCAAAGTGCTAGGATGACAGGCGTGAGACACTGCACCTAGCCACCTCTGTTCTTTTTTGGTTACTATTTGCATTAAATATTTATTCCAGTACCTTCACTTTCAGCATATGTGTGTCCTTAAAGCTAAAGTGAGTTTCTTTTAGCCAGCAAATAGTTGGATATTGGGTTTTTTAAAGTCAATTCAGCCACTGTCTTTTGATCATAGATTTAATTCACATATATTCAAAGCAATAATTGATAGGTGAGGACTTACTATTACAGTTGTATTAATTGTTTTCTAACTATTTTGTATTTTTTGTATTTCCTTTGTAACTTTCTTCCTCTTTTTCTGCCTTCTTTTGTTGTATGATGACTTTTTGTTAGGTATGTTTTACTAAAGTATTTTTGCTAAATACTTTATGAAAGTATACTAAATACTTTTTGTTTTATTTTTATTTTTTATTGTTTGTTTTTTTAAATCAATATTTTTTATTTTAAAATTGTGGGGTACAGTTAAGGGTTGAAAGTATTTTTACTAAAGTTAAAAGTAATTTATATACCACCATTACAGTATAAGGGTATTCTGAATTTGATTATATTCTTACATTTACATTGTTATATTTTGTATGTGTTGGCATTAGTGCCCTTTTATTTCAACTTGAAGAACTACTTTTCACAATTCTTATACAGCATTACATAGTGACAAAAGGGTCAATACATCAAGCAATATAACAATTGTAAATGTTATAAGTGATTACTTTTTCAGTTTTTATCTGGGAA
>NW_006978837.1:0-1723 GCF_000164805.1 Carlito syrichta | reverse complement strand
GAGACACTTCTGCCATCTGCTCACGTCATTCCTCCCTTTCTAGCATTATTTATAATGATATATTTGTTTATGTTCCTCTCACTTTGGTCTTCCTCGACTAGACTGGAAATCTGTAAGGAGAATGATGGAAGTCACTTTTGTCTAGCACAATCATAACAATAAAAAACCAGTGCTGTTACCACACTGTGTGCTGAGCATGATTCTAAGTTGTTCATTTTAGCCAAATCATTTCATCCTGATAAGACCCTCTTGTTATTGCCCTCATTTGACAGTTGAAGAAACTGAGGCACAAAGAGTTTAAATAAGGTGGCCCAACTTTCCCATCTTGACAGTGGATAGTAAAACCATCACTCACAACCTCACAGTGGCTTCAAGATCTTTGCTCATAACCTCTCTGCCAGGCCCTTCTAGTGCTCTCTTCTAGTTGTCCCCTCAGTGATGGTGTTCGGCAAATGGGTGGTACATGGATTAAAAGACCATTGTTCTCTTTCTTGGGAAAGATCAAGGTGGCTGGGGCTGAAGCGGGGGGTGGGACTCTCTGAGACATGATGCCTGTCTCTGTTCAGACTTTCAGGTGGTAAACACATTTTCTTCCCTGCACTTTGACATCCCTTGGGATTTAAATTCCAGGTGGTCAGCTCTCCTAGAATGGGGTTCACATGTCAGCATCACACCGCCTCATCGAGGGCACAGGACTGGGCAGCACACTTCCGAGCCTCAGCTTACCTTGACAGCTGAGTAGATCCCCAGTGTGTGGGGGAGGGAAACAGAGACTTGCTCAGTGGAAGAATTAGCCTCAATCAAGGCTCCAGTGGTATTTCATCTTGGATGGTGGGGTGCCTTTCATTATTCGTTAGGGGAAGGGACTGTGCCTTCACTGAGCTGGCAGTCCCCTCTGCAGATACTGGAGAACACCTTCAACTGCAGGAGTCTCTCCCTCGACTCTCCAGGGCATCACCCAATCACCGGTATGTTATGATCCTTGCTAAGGATATCTGGGTAAATGATCACAGAGTGAATCACTTGCCAGTCAGGTCACTCTGGGAGTATGGACTCTTGCCTGGGCTCCAGTTTCACTTCATGTCTTCTGACAAAGCAGGCATACGTCCCAGGCCCCTGGGAAAAACAGCGGACTTCAGAATATTCTCATGGGAAGAAGACCTTCCTGAACACCAATTAGGCTCCCCAGGTGGTTTGGGGTTCTTGGGCCACAAGGTCAAACATGTCTTCAGTATAAGTTCCACTGAAAGACTGCTGCACCATGTTCTCTCTCTGTTACAGGTGACCCTATGTTTGTTGATATTGTTTTTTTAAAACAGCTTCCTTGAGATATAAATGACATACCATATACCAGTCTTAGAACATGCTTATGTTTTCAAAAATGAAAGTATGGACCAGGTGTGGTGACTCATGCCTGGAATCCTAGCACTTTGGGAAGCCAAGGTGAGAAGATTACTTGAGCCTGGGCATTCAAGACCAACCTGGGCAGCAGAGTGAGACTCCTTTTCTACAAATAATTTTGAGCTGGGCATCATGGTGCACACCTATAGTACCAGTTACTTGGGAAGCTGTTATCACTTGAGCCCAGGAGTTCAAGGTTGCAATGAGCTATGATCATGACTGTACTCCAGCCAGGTGACAGTGTGAAAACCTGTATCAAAAAATAAAAAAGAATAGAAATAAAAAGAAAGTCTGTACCCAATCTTCTTCTTACTTCTCATCA
>NW_006978836.1:5427-5866 GCF_000164805.1 Carlito syrichta | reverse complement strand
CATGGGCTGCCACAACAGGCCTTCTGGCTCAGTTTTGACAAAACATTGAGGCCAGGCTTAAGGGCTCAGCCTCATCATTCCAGTGATTTGCGAGGCCAAGGCCAGCAGCTGACCCGATCCCATTGTCAGAGATCCTATCAGGCATCTCAGTGAGATGTCATCTCTCCCATCCATCCCAAATGAGCCAGGTGTGGTGGAGCGCACCTGTCATTTTGGCTCCTGGGAAAGCCAGGGAAAGGCTTGCCAGAGCCTGACATGCCAAGCCTGTGGTGGCTGGGTACGAGCCTCCACCCTGCAACCTGGGTGATGGAGTGAGACTCCAACTCAAAAATAAAAAGGAAAAAGGAAAAAAGACAAGAGCATCCATTTGTGTATGGGATTGGGATCATCATGAACAAATAGAGATCCTTTGGTAAGGAGGCCCCAGTCTGGGGCCCAA
>NW_006978836.1:2892-4065 GCF_000164805.1 Carlito syrichta | reverse complement strand
CGATATTTCTTGAGTAAAAAATGATATAAGTATATTCACTCATTTGATATAGAATTATGCAGCTTAGTGGTTAGACATAAGGTTTTTTAGAAGCACAAGTTTACGGCAAGTTCATTATGAGCTCATTATAAGTTCTAACACTTATCTAGGAGTTATGTAGGTGATTTATAACACTGTCTTCACAGACTTAGGAAAAAAGATTAATCGTTAAGGCTTTTACTTAATTATATAGTTAAATTTTAAGTAAACGTTTATAAAGTGGGTTTTCACTGAATTCATAAAATACTAACTAGATACTTTTATGATAATTAACTAAATACAGAAAGCAACCTTGAGGGCCTGGGAAATGTCATTAAAAGCTTTTTTGAGTTTCCTTTAGAAATAAACACTGCAGGATAAGAGAAAAGTAATGAGGGTACCTGGACAAGAAAGGTGATTACAAAAGCTTTGAAGGTCATAAAAGCCCCAAAGAGAAGAACTGCTACATGAAGAACCTTGAAGCACTTGGGAACTTTCTTTTTTTTTTTTTTTTTATTTATTTATTTTTTTTTTTGAGTTGGAGTCTCACTCTGTCGCCCAGACTGGAGTGCAGTGGCCACTCCTGGCCACCACAACCTCGCCTGCTGGGCTCCAGCGATCCTTCCGCCTCAGCCTTCCAAGTAGCTGGAATTACAGGCATGTGTTACCACGCCCAGCTGATTTTTTGATTTATTGTAGAGATGAGGTCTCGCTGCCCAGGTGGGTCTCGAACCCGCGGGCTCAGGCAATCCACTCACCTCAGCCTCCCAAAGGCGCGGGATTACAGGCTGAGCCACCGAGCCCGGCGGAACTTTCTTGAAGGACTTCAAGGACTGTAATTTGGGACTCTTTTGAAGAAAGTTGCTAACAGTGCTATTCTAGACATGATAATTGTTTTATCCATGTATTAATCATAATTGGTAAATGTAATATCATACAAGTTTATATAATCAATATACATATGTATGAGGATTGACAAAAAATTATTAGGCTCTTGTTATGTTTAACATGGTTTTTACTTTGTGTCATTAATTAGTCTTAGTGTTATAGTTTAGTGTTTTATAGCTACTTTGAAGATTGTTTTAAGTTCATAAGTTTAAGTTCACACAATGATAAAGCTGGTGCCTCAAAGATAATAATTGCTCCACTGCCTGA
>NW_006978836.1:0-1314 GCF_000164805.1 Carlito syrichta | reverse complement strand
AACTTTCTGCCCAAAGTCCTCCCCCCACATGTGACCATCCCCCAAGCTCAGCACCCTCCAGCCCCAAACCCCCCCCAATGGCTGCCCCTGCTTTGGTGCAGGATTTCCCAAAACTCTCAGGCCGACTTCCTGTTGGCTCTCCTCTCCGAGGTGAGAAACGTGCCCCAGGCAGGCTGACCCTCCGACTTGACAACGAAGACCTTCCCCAAGATAGGCCATGGACACATCCCTCACCCGGACACATTTCTTTCCCCCAATCTCCTTTATCCTGGTTGTAAATCCAGTCGGCCTGTGAACACACCACACACAGTTGAGTATCTGTGTACGATTGATGTTTTTGGAGACAGGGTCTGGCTCTGTGTCACAGGCTGGGGACCGGGGACACAACCTCCTCGAAATTCCAAGTTCCAGTGATCCTCTGAACTCAGGCTCCGGAGTGGCCGGGATGACAGGCAACTCGTCCCCAGACCCCCTGTTGGGTTGTGTGTGGAGATGGGATCTCCTTGCATGGTCAGGGTGGGCCTTGGGTTCCTGGGATCCAACCATCTTCCCGCCTCAGTCTCCCAGATTACTGGTATCCCAGGCATGGGCTGCCACATCAGGCCTTCTGGTTTGTTTTCAAAGAAGGATTGAGGCCGTGCTTGGGGGTACAGCCTCATCATCCCAGTGCTTTGCAAGCCTGAGACCAGCGACTGGAACAAGCCTGTGAACAGACCCACCCAAGGCACTCAGCGAGACCTCATCTCCACATTCATCCTAAATGAACTGGGCATGTTGGCATGCACCTGTTGTTCTGGTTCCACGGAAGGCTGGGGTAAGTCTTGCCAGAGGCCAGTGTGCCGAGGCTGTGGTGGCCGGGAGCAAGCCCCCGCCCTCCAGCCTGGGTGACAGAGTGAGTATCTGATTCAAAGAAAAAAGGGAAAAAAATGAAAAAAAAGAAGAGCATCAATTTAGGTATGGAGTTCGGATCATCATGAACAGAGATCCTTTGGAAAGGAAGCCCCAGCCTTGGACCCAGAGTTCCCAAAAGATGGTGGATCGGCAGTCAAATGTTATGTGGCTTTGGGAGGCTGAGGAGGGGGACCATTGGAGCCCAGGAGTTCGAGACGGCCGGGGCTACGTAGAAAGTCCCATTACACCCCGGAATGCAAACAATGGAGTCGTGCATGGTGGTGCTGGTGTTCCCAGCTGCACGGGATGTGGTAGATTCTATCCCAGGACATTCCTTTGTATAGCCTTCCCAACAGAACTTGCAAGTCCAGTTCAGGCACTGTTGTTCACAACTGTCACCCCCGTGTCTTTGGAGGCTGAGGC
>NW_006978835.1:0-705 GCF_000164805.1 Carlito syrichta | reverse complement strand
CTGGGCGGCGAGATCTCATCTCTACAATAAATTAAAAAATCAGCTGGGGTTCCGGCTACTCCGCTGAGGCGGAAGGATGGCCAGAGCCCAGCAGGTCGAGGCTGCGGTGGCCAGGAGCGGCCACTGCATTCCAGTCTGGGTGACAGAGTGAGACTCCAACTCAAAAAAAAAAAAAAAAAAACAAAAAAAGGGAGGGGCAGAGGTAGGAAAAGGGATACAAAATCACCCAGTGGGTACCATGCTACCTATTGGAGTAATCAATGGGCTCGTCAGAGGCCCAAGTCTCGACTTCATTTGATATACTTACATAACAAATCTTCACATGTATCCTATGTTTCTTTAAAAACAAAAACCAAAAAAGTGTCTAGTAAGACATAACGAATATTGGAGACATCTAATTGTTCTTATATAGTGAATGGAAAATTGACAGAGGTTTATATTCGCAGATTTACAAGTGTCATTTTTATTATTTAGATGAGAAAATATAGTTTATTTAAAAGTAAATTAGAGACTGGGCTCGGTGGCTCAGCCTGTAATCCCGTGCCTTTAGGAGACTGAGGTGAGTGAATTGCCTGAGCCTGCGGGTTCGAGACTCACCTGGCAACTTGGCGAGACCTCATCTCTACAATAAATCAAAAATTAGCTGGGCGTGGTAGTGCGCGCCTGTAGTTCTGGCTACTCAAAAGGCTGAGGCAGAAGGATCCG
>NW_006978834.1:0-826 GCF_000164805.1 Carlito syrichta | reverse complement strand
CTGGTCTCGAAACCGGGAGCTAAGACCGTCTTGTCTCCTCAGCCTCCAAAAAGCAATGGGATTACAGGCGTGTGCCCCCGCCAGCCCTTCACACAATTCTCAGGGACCCACTCTGAGGCCCGAACCCTTCAGGTCACCTGAGAACCTGGAGTGAGCACCCAGATTCACCTGCCGAGCCTACCTCAGGGGAGCAACTGTCACAGGGGCATGTCTCTGCCGGGGTGCCCACTCTTCCACCACTTCAATCCCCATGGTGGACCCACTCGCTCTTTCCAGGGGCTGTCTCAGAAAAAGGGAGGGTGTGATTCTCAAACCACTGGGGGGACAGCAGGGTGACTCATGTCTCTCTCCTCTGCACTCAGGGAGGCCGAGATGGGAAGATGACCAGAGCCCGTGAGCTGAGACCAGGCTGGACACGTTAAAAAGCCCCCACCTTGAAACCAATACAAATCCAGAAAACCATGGGTTAGGGCAGGCCTCAATGGGAGGATCGCCTCAGGCCCAGAGTTCAATACCAGGCAGGAAGAACAGGAAGTTTCGGGCCCTCTACTTGCCTGGACCTCAGAAGGGCCGGGATGCAGGTCTGAGCCCCTGAGCCTGGACTGTGTTTGTGGTGGTGGTTGTGGTTTTATTATTATTCTGAGTCAGAGTCCCACTCTCTTGCCCAGGCTGAAGTGCAGGGGCCCGCTATCGGTCTTTGCAGCCTCCACCAGCTGGGATCCTGTGATCCTACCACCGTGGCCTCCAGAGTGGCCAGAACAACAGGCATGCGCCCCCTCGCCTGGCTCATTTTTCTATTTGTAGAGAAGAAATATCACCAAGGTTC
>NW_006978833.1:0-726 GCF_000164805.1 Carlito syrichta | reverse complement strand
AAGGATATCATTCCGAGACTTCAGAATTTTGAGTCAATCATCTTAACTTTTTTCAAAGCTTAAATATGATGACTCCCTTTCTCTCTCTCTCTCTCTCTCTCTCTCTCTCTCTCTCTCTCTCTCTCTCTCCCTCGTGTTGGGCCCAATTTGGAAAGCAAAGCTGATAAATTTCTTTTTTGATCTACATGAAATCCACATTCCCTTCTTCTGGGATAAAAAGACCAGTCTGAAGAGCAAACAGTCCCCAAAATCTAAAGCAAAGAAAAATAATCAAGAGGGAAAAATATGACAATTGTTGTTTCAAAATGTGAAGACACGTTGAACAAATAAAAGGTAAAGGATGGACATTTCAGCTCAAGGAAGCCAAAAATGCACATGAGCAGACCAGGGCTCAGGAAGATTGGGATGTGAGATCTGGCCTCATCTTTGACAGGAGAGAGGGATTGGGTGGAGGAGAGGGAGAAAACCTCAGAAGACCCAAGTCCTGGCCAAGTGTGGGGAGGAGGAGAGAGGTATAAAATCACTCTGGCACTCAGAAAACTTTCCGAAGGGACTGAGATTTCAGAGGCGATGTGAGGGCCTAAGCTTACTGAGAACAGGCCAAAGACTGTTCCTAACTAGATGGGCATGAGACAGCTGAGGAGGGTGGGTCACAAAGGTCTGACAAAGAAGGTGACCTGGAATTTGGGCTAAAGCATGGGCATCATCTGGGCACACTAGAGATGT
>NW_006978832.1:0-746 GCF_000164805.1 Carlito syrichta | reverse complement strand
AGAAAGCTCTGTCTTTTTGACAGTAAGTGTAAAAGGAGGCTTGATTCAGTTGATTATCCAAACTGCTAAGGGAACATTTAGCTCAGAGTCTGAGGACAGTGTTTGGCCCCAGGAGAAAGTCAGTTTAGAGGAGTCAGTGCAGCTGTTTTCTTATCATGTTCCCGGTTTCCTACTGGAAGTGATTTAAACTCCTCAAGTTGCCTTGGGATTGAAGAAAACAAACATGAATCAAAGCCATGTATTTCAAAAGCAGAAAACTAAAATAAAATTTCTTAGCAAGGATGAAAATGCAATCTGGAAATGAAAATCAGAGAATAGCCAGAAGCAAAATGTGAAAGTTCATCATTCATTCTTCTGTTGTCAGTAAAAGTCTTTCCAGACACACGGAAGATAATTCACATGTAACCTATTAGCATTCCCCTATATGACTTCATCTAACACTCTCTTCCAGGCATGTGTTAATAGTCCTCATTACAGGCACAAAAATGCAGACTTAGAGAGAGTAATCCTTTGCTCAAAATCATACAATTGCAAGATATTGGTTTCATGAAAACACAGCTTTCTGCATTACATGATAACAATATACCTCACTTATGAAATATTAACTTGGTACAGTATGTTAACAATTTAAAACATGTTTGGTTCATGTAAATATCTAAGAAGAAAACTTCTTAGAGCTATTATAACCCTTACGCCTCAGTCCTAGATGGAAATTGTCCTAAATAAAAAATTGTCACAAAGGACTA
>NW_006978831.1:0-568 GCF_000164805.1 Carlito syrichta | reverse complement strand
CCTAGAAGTCCAGACATGTGGCTCCCAACAGAAAGACTCCAGATGCTCCTGTGGACTTGTAAAACAAGGCCTTGGTGCCCCCCAAAAAATACCTTCTAAACATGGTGCAACATCTAAACTCAAGGTCCTAATTCCGAAAAGCGCAACTACCAGAAGTTTCTGGAGTACGAGGTAACCCTGAAATTAGGGCTTACATTCAAAAAACCCGAGATGATTACTTGTGTCCTGGAATTTGGCATTAGAGGATCCAGAATCTAAATGGACTTTTAGTGCCATATTTTTGTTTAAACAATCGAGAGCACCAGAATATTATGGGACTTCTGGAATGAGTGATTCCTAATATGCACATAGAAAACAGCTCTGAAAAATATGAGGACTTCAAAGTCCGAGTCTTGTAGGCTTTACCAAGACGCCCTGAATATTTTTGGAATTGAGGACTCATGTAACCGAGATTCATTATTCTTCCTTAGCAAAAGCCCATGTAGTTTCCTGTATATGAGGACTCCCATTTCCAGATTCGTGCTTCAAATTCCTGATACGTTTTCTCGCTTAGTAAGACTCCATGTAG
>NW_006978830.1:0-3825 GCF_000164805.1 Carlito syrichta | reverse complement strand
ATTATTTAATATATATATATATTTCATCAGTCTCACTCTGTTGCCAGTATTGAGTACAGCGGCACGCTCATGGCAACTAAGGCCTCGGTTCTAAGCGCAAAAGATCCTATTGCCTCCGTCTTCCCAGTAGCTGGAAATAAAGAATTTAGCCTACAGTTAAGTTGGAAATACAGGCATACAATACCATGCACGCCCAGTTTTTTCATTCATTGTAAAGCAGAAGTCACATCAATATGCCCAAGCTAGTCTCGAATCCCTGGGTCCAGGCTATCCTCACCCTGACAAAGTGCTGGGAAGACAGGCCTAAGCAACCTAACCCAGTTAAACAAGACATTAAAAAAAAAAGGAGGCCAAGCATCATGGCTCACGCCTGGCGTACCAGGCCTTCGTGAGGCCATGTCGAAACGATTGCTTGAGTGAGGTGTTCAAGACCACTTTGGGCAATTTTGTGAGATCTCGTCTCTACAATAAAAATCAATGTCCAGGGATGACACGCATGAGCCACCTCACCCAACTAAGGTG
The DNA here is from genome assembly GCF_000164805.1 of Carlito syrichta. Taxonomy (NCBI): domain Eukaryota; kingdom Metazoa; phylum Chordata; class Mammalia; order Primates; family Tarsiidae; genus Carlito; species Carlito syrichta. The sequence goes on along the minus strand of NW_006978830.1, from coordinate 3,303 downwards.
TTCCTTTTAAAAATTAAAAAAAAAGCGATGGACTTGGTGGTTCATGCCTGTCATCCCAACAGTTTGGGAGGCCAAGAGAAAGCACTGCCTGAGTACAGGTGTACGGGACCAGTTTGGGATATCGGCTGAGACCTCACCTGTACATTAAAAATCAAAATATTTATCAGACAGGTTGATTCACACCTCTATGTCCAGCTACTTAGATGGTAAGGTGGAATTAATGCCTGGGCCCTGTAAGTGGAGGCTGCGGTGGCATTGAATGTACCATTTCTTTCCAGTTAGTGGGAAGCCAACTCAAAGGAATTTTGGCTTGAAATTTACAAGAAAAAATTGAATACTAATTCTTTAATATCTTTTATTTTATTTTTTTTTGCCACTGTCACTCTGTTACTCCAGGCTGCAGTGCAGTGGCGTGCTCATGACCACCGTAGACTAGGTTAGGGCTCAGGAGATCCTTCTGCCTCAGTCTTCCCATTAGCTGGAACTACAGGTTTTAGCCTTGAAAGTACCCGGAGCTGGGCTCCGTGGCTTAACCTGTAATCCTGCGCCTTTGGGAGGCTGAGGTGAGAGGACTGCCTGAGCCCGTGGGTTTGAGACCCACCTGGGCAGCGAGACCTCATCTCTACAATAAATAAAAAATTCAGCCAGGCGTGGTAGCACATGCCTGTAATTCCGGCTACTTGGAAGGCTGAGGCAGAAGGATCACCGGAGCCCAGCAGGTCGAGGCTGCAGTGGCCGGGAGTGGCCACTGCACTCCAGTCTGAGTGACAGAGTGAGACTCCAACTCAAAAAAAAAAAAGAAACCTGGAAATACAGGCATGCACCTTGCCAAGCTTATTGTTTTATTTGTTGTAGAGCAGAAGTTGTGCTTAGTTGCCCAGGCTGGACTCCAAACCCTGGGCTCAGCTAATCCTCTAACGTCTGCCTGTCAAAGTGCTGGGACGACTAGCCTTAGCCACCTCACCCAGCTAAAGTCGATATATTAACAATAAAAATTAAAAAATGCCTGGGTGTGGTGGCTGATGCCAGTTATCCCAGCACTTTAGGAGGCCACAATGAGTAGATTGCTTGATTATGGTGTTCAAGACCAGTTAGGGTAATTTGGTGAGATCTCGTCTCTATAAACAAAATCAAAATCTTAGCCGGAAAGGATGGCACATGCCTGTAGTTCCAGCCACTTGGAGGGTGAGGTGGAAGGATCGCCTGGGTCTAGCAGGTCAAGGCAGCTATAGTCATGAGCGTACCACTGCATTCCTGCATGAGCGACAGAGTGAGAACCCGACTTATAAAAATAAAAGAAAGAAAGAAAAATTGTCTATAATTTACATAAAAATAGAATCCTAATTCTTTAACTTAATTTTTTGAAGACAGTCTCACTCTGTTTCCCAGGCTGGAGAGCAGTCTCACGTGCATGGCCACCGCAGCTTTGGTCTGCTTTGCTCTGGTGATCCTTCCGCCTAGGTCTTCCCAAGAGCAGAAACTACATGATTTGGCCTACAGGGCAGCTGAAATTACTGACATACACCACCATGCCTGGCTAGTTGTTTTATTTATTGTAGAGCACAGGCCTTGCCTAGTTGCCCGGGCTGATCTTGAAGCCCTGGGCTCAGGCAATAATCATGCTTCTGTGAGCAAAATGCTGGGATGACAGGCCTGAATCACATCTCGCAGCTAAACCAGACGTTAAAAATGAAAAAGATTAAGGTGTGAGCATAGTGCCACATTCCCGACATCTCAGCACTAGGGAAGGGAAAGGTGAGAGGACTGCATGAGTCCATGCATTCGTGACCAGTTTGGGCAATCTGGTGAGAACTTGTGTCTTCAAAAAAATTAAAATATTAGCCAGGCAGGGTGGCACATGCCTATACTTCCAGCTACTTGGAGGTTGAGGCAGAAGGATTGCATGTGTTCAGTAGATCAGGCTGTGGTGGCCTTGAGCATCCCACTGCATTCCAGCTGAGCTACAGAGTGAGAACAGGACTCTGAAACAGAAATAAAGAAAGATTTGACTGGAGTTAACATCAAATATTGGCTCCTAATTCTTTTATATATATATGTATTTAGTCAGTCTAACTCTGTTGCCCAGAATGGAGTGCAGTGGCATGCCCATGGCCTCTGTAGCTCGTTTCTAGGCTAAGGAGATCCTACTACCTCAGTCTTCCCAGTTGATGGAAATAAAGCTTTTAGCCTACGAAGGAACCGGAAATACCGGCATACCATACCATGCCTGCCTAGTTTTTTAATTCATTGTAGAGCAGAAGTCTCGTCAATGTGGCCAAACTGAGGGCGAATGCCTGGGCCCAGGCAATCCTCTCGCCAAAGTGCTGAGATGACAGGCCTGAGCAACGTCACCCATTTAAAAACACATTTTTTAAAAAATTGGCCGGGTATGGTGGCTGACGCCTGTCATCCCAGCCCTTTGGAATGCAATGTCGAGAAGATCGCCTGAGTAGAGTTGATCAAGACCAGTTTGGGCAATTTTGTAAGACCTCATCTCTACAATAAATATCAAAATATTAGCCTGGTTGAGTGGAGCACATCTGTAGTTCCAGATAATTGCAGTGTGAGGCGGAAGGATTGCTTGAGTGAAGGAGGTAGAGACTGTGGTGGCTGTGAGTATGTGACTACATTCCAGCTTCAGAAACAGAGTGAGAACACAGCTAAGAAATAAAAAGAAAGAAGGAATGAAAGGCTTGACTGAAATTTATGTCAAAAAATTGAATCAAAAAATTGAATACAAAAATATTTTTTATTTTTTGGCATTTTCATTCTGTTACCTAGGTTGGAGTGCAGCGTTGTGCTCATCTCCTTCGTAGCCTAGGTTATGACTCAGGAGATCCTTCTGTCTCACTTTTCCTATTAGTGGGAACTACATGCTTTGGCCTACAGGGTGGCTGGAATTACTGACATGCACCACCATGACCGGCTAGTTGTTTTATTTATTGTAGAGCACAGGCCTTGCCTAGTTGCCCAGGCTGGTCTTGAAGCCCTGAGCACAGGCAATAATCTCGTGTCTACAAGCAAAATGCTGGGATGACAGGCATGCGTCACCTCACGCAGCTAAACCGGACATGTTAAAAATGAAAAAAATAGCTGGGCTCTGTGGCTCAGCCTGTAATCCCACTCCTTTGGGAGGCTGAGGTGAGTGAATTTCCTGAGCCCGTGGGTTTGAGACCCGCCTGGGCAGCGAGACCTCATCTCTACAATAAATAAAAAAATCAGCCGGGCATGGTGGCACATGCCTGTAATTCCGGCTACTCGGAAGGCTGAGGTGAAAGGATCGCCAGAGCCCAGCAGGCCGAA
>NW_006978829.1:0-857 GCF_000164805.1 Carlito syrichta | reverse complement strand
AATAGTTAGCTAACTATTTAACTAGCTGAATAGCTAGCTGAATTACCTAATTACCAAAGTAGTTAGGTAGCAGTCTTAAGTAGCTTACTTAAATAGTTAGATAACTAGTGAGCTACTTGACTGAGCTAGTCGACTTAATTAGCTAGCTGGTTAGCTAGCTTACTTTGCTGGCTGACTTAACTAGTTGGCTAATGAGATGGCTAGCTGACTTAATGAGATGGTTAACCAGTAAGCTAACTGCTTTAACTAGTTGATAAACGAGTTAACTGGCTAACTTAACTAGTTTGATAACGAGTTAGCTAGGTTACTTCACTTGTTGGCTGATGAGTCACATGACTAGGTAGCTGGTTTAACACATTGGCTGACTACTCAGCCAGCTTATTACCTGGCTTAACAAGGTGGCCCACTAGTTGGCTGACTAGTTAGCTTGGTCAACGAGTTGACTGACGAGTTGACCCACTAGTTAGCACAATTAACTAGTTGACTGGCTGTTTTCCTGACCTAACTAGTTTACCGACTATTTGACTGACTAGTTGGCTGGCCTATTTGGCCACCTAGTTAGCAGAGCTAACTTCTCAGCTTCCAAGTTGGCCGACTAGTCATCCGATTGGTTAGGTGAAATAACTAGTTAGCCCACTACTCAGCCTACAACTTAGCTTACTTAACTAGACGGCCAGCGAGTTAGCTGGGTGGTCAGCTGAATTAACTAGTTGGCCGGTGAGTGAGTCGACTGGTCACCTGACTTAACTAGTCAGATGGCAAGTGAACCAACTGTTCAGGTGACTTAACTAGTCGGCCAGCAAGTGAGCCAACTGTTTAGCTGACTTAACTATTCTTCTGGTGAATGAGCTGACTGG
>NW_006978828.1:0-1140 GCF_000164805.1 Carlito syrichta | reverse complement strand
CCAACGTGCTGGGATGACTATTGTGAACCACCTCACCCAGTTACAGCAGACATTAAATTTTTTTTTTTGCTGGGCATGGTGACTCACACCTGTCATCCCAGCACTTTTGGAGTTCAAAGTGAGAGGATTGCCTGAGTCTAGGTGTTCAAGACCATTTTGGGCAATTTGGTGAGATCTTGTCTCTGCAATAAAAATAAAAATATTAGCAGGGCATGGTGGTTCTCACCTGTAGTTCCAGCTACATGTAGGGTGAGGTGGAAGCATCACCTAAGCCCAGTAGATTGAGCTTGAGGTGGCCGTAAGTGTGCCATTGAATTCCAGACTGGGCAACAGAGTGAGAAGCTGACTCAGAAACAAAAGAAAGAAAGTATGAATTATTTGCCTGGAATTTTTTTCAAAAAATGGAATCCCAATTCTTTGATTTTTTTATTTTAGCCAGTCTCACTCTATTGCCCGGGCTGAAGAGCAGTGACATGCTCAGGGCCACCACAGCCTCGGTCAGGTTGACTCAGGGGCTCCTTCTGCCACAAACTTCCCAGTATCTGGAACCACAGGTTTCGGCCTACAAAGTCGCTGGAAATACAGGCATGCACCGTTATGCCTGGCTAGTTGTTTTATTGATTGTAGAGTAGTGCTCTTGCCTAGTTACCTAGGCTGGTCTCAAAGCCCTGGGCTCAGGCAATCCTCTTGTGTTTGCCTGCCAATGGGCTGGGATGACAGGTTTAAGCCACCTCACCCAGTTAAAGCAGATATATTTTTTTTAAGTGTCAACTGTGGTGACTCTTGCCTGTCACTGCAGCACTTTGGGAAGCCAAGGTGAGAGGAGAGCCTGAGTCCAGGTGTTTAAGACTAATTTGGGCAATTGGGTTAGAACTCGTCACTACAAGAAAAAACAAAATATTAGCCAGGCATAGTGGCTCATGCCTGTACTTCCAGCTACTCTGAGGGTGAGGCAGAAGGAACTCCTGAGCCCATTAGGTCATGGGTGCGGTATCCTTGCATGTGCCACTGGGCAACAGCCTGGGCAACAGAGTGGTCTCAAAGTCCTGGGCTCAAAGTCCTGGGGTCAGGCAATCCTCAGCCTCTGCCTGCCAAAGTGCCAAAATCAAAATCTTAGCCGGGCATGGTGGTGCATGTCTG
>NW_006978827.1:0-730 GCF_000164805.1 Carlito syrichta | reverse complement strand
TAAGATAGTCAACAAAGGAAAAATTTAAACCAAAATTTACACCCCTTTACATAGGACTTCTCAGAGACATATGCTAATATATACTTAAACTGTATAAAGAGGGGCATAATATATAGTGTTCTCCTATAATTTTTATGTGTGGTATTATTATTACAGAGCAGATTAAGGGACTATTGATTGTTTGCTATAAACTACATGGAGTATTGTAGTAAGTATACAGAATTTTAACAGGGAAAGAAGAAAACACTGATTTCATCTTGAAAGGAAAATTATTGAAACAGAAAAACATAGTTATGCTTACTATGACATGGAGAAACAAGAGAGTTTATATATTAATTTATAATGTAAGAGTATATGAATTAGCATAAAACCTCAAACTACAAACTTTCTTTTATAATGTCTAATATTCCATCAGAAATTACCAGACAGATATTTTCTACTGGTTAGGATATGTATTCCCACAGTAGCAATGAGGTACAGCTGAATAAGCTACAAAATCATTAAAAATAAAAATACATAGATAACTAGAAGAAAGGATGCAAAGAAGGTAACATAAACTAAAATGAGAAGTCTTTTCATATTTCTCCTTTCATCAGAAGTGATCTCTCTACAACAATTGTAAAGAAAAACCAAGCAAATTTTAAACTACTTTTGATAGCTACATGTGAGCTGGCATAGGGATTTAAATTTTAAGGAGTCTAGTCATGAAATGAATCTATATATACCCTTC
>NW_006978826.1:0-12134 GCF_000164805.1 Carlito syrichta | reverse complement strand
TAGCTCTGGAAGTGTCAGTTCTAATGGGCTGGCAAGTCAAGCTCTAAGTGTTGTGATTGGGGGAGGGGAGCAAGTCCCGTTTCCAGGGTGTTGGCTCTAACAGGCTGGCAAGCCAAGCCCTGAGAGTGTTGCTGGTTCAATAGGCTGGCAAGCCTAACCCCCTGGGTGTCTCAGCTTCGGAGTCTCATCTTCTTCCGGCAGCTCTCCTGGTTCAACTGGTTCTGTCGGCTGGCAAGCCAGCCTCTGGGTTGCATGGTTTCTCGACTTCGATGATCTTCTGCAGCCTTTCAGGTTGCGACTCTTCAGGGTCGAGTTTCTTGTCTCATTCCCAGGAAGAATGAGGGACATGAACTGCCGGAAAGCAGGATTTATTGAGGACAGAAAATCTCCCACAGTGAGAGGGGGTCCTGAAAGTGTTGCCCATCTGGGGCTGAAAACCTGGCGCTTATATAGCCCTAAGTCTAAGCCGATTTGCTAGCACTAGCTGTGAGCTGTAGCTGTTCTGATTGGTCAGTATTAAGGTAGGGACCTAATGGTGAGCTAATTGGTTGCTTTTTTATCCCAGCACTGAGGATTTTAGCTCTAGCTTGAGGGACTAGCAGGAACCTTGTTTACCAATGCTGAGCCTGAAAAACCTGCCACGAGTTAACTACCTGTCAGTCTGGCTAGCTTTCTCTAGCTATCTCCTGTCTCAATGCCAAAAGAAAAACAAACAACCTTTTAAAAAAATAAACAAATAATATGAATAGATGCTTCTTAAAAGAAGTCAATAGATACATTTTTAAAAATGCTCAGTCTCACTAATCATCAAAGAAATAAAAATTAAAACCACAATGAGTTGCCACCTAACCCAGTAAGGATGGCCATCTTCAACAACTCAAAAAACAACAGGTGCTGGCGAGGATGCAGAGAAAGGGAACACTTCTACACTGTTGGTGGGAGCGTAAATGAATACAAACCCTGTGGGAAGCACGGAGACATTTCTAAAGACTAAAAATTGACCTTCCATACGACCTAGCAATCCGTCTTCTGGGAATATACCCAGAGGAACTCAAACCACTCTATAAAAATGGTACCTGCACACACATATTTATTGCAGCACTATTCAAATAGCAAAAATAGGGAATCAACCGTGCTGCCCACCAAAAATGGACTGGATTAAAAAAAAGTCTTACATATACACGATGGAATATTGTGCAGCCATAAAGGACAAAATTATGGACTTTGCAGCAACTTGGATGGATTTACAGTCTATCATACTCAGTGATCTATCACAGAAACAAAGAAGTGAGTACCACATGTTCTCACTTATAAGCGGACCCTGAACATTTATCATAGCACTATAAGAAAGGGTTTGGCAGTTGTGGGATGCTACCTGGGTAAGGAAAGATGAGGGGGCACATAACAGCAATAAGTGTGCTTGATCTCAAACCAGGTGATGTAGAAACCAAAGGGAGGCCCAAACTACCTGTACAATGACCACTTATCTATTTAATCCTGAATTGTATCCCACATCTTTAAAAAAAGAAAAAAAGAAAAGAATGTTAAGGATGTCCCACAAAATTTTAAGTATCACGATAATCCAGAAAATAATTAATCTTGAAGATATTTGTGGGTGTGGCCTTTGTGTAACAGAATGTAACACAATAAAATTCATAGTAGGCTGGGCTTGGTGGCTCAGCCTGTAATCCAGCACTTTGGGAGGTCAAGGTGTGTGGATTTCCAGAGTCCGCGGGTTCAAGACCAACATGGACAACTTGGTGAGACCTCTTCTCTACAATAAATCAAAAAATAGCCAGCATGGTGGTGCATGACTGTAGTTCCAGCTAATCTCTAGACTACCCATAATGCTTAATATAATGAAAATCTTATGTAAATAGTTGTTATTCTATATTGTTTAGAGAATAATGACAAGAAAATAAGCTTGTACAAGGTCAGTATAGACACAATCATTTTTTTTGGTGGGTAATATTTTTAATTCACAACTTATTGAATCCACAGTTGCTGGACCCATGGATACAGATGGCCTATTGTACTTATTTTGGTTATCCTATCCACATATCATCTTTGTATGTTATGTTTGTATGGATGAGGGTAGATAATTTATCTCTTTAGTTCACAGATTCTTCATAGCAAAAGAACTCACACTAGAAGAACCTCATCTGAAAACCTCACCTGAAGAACTCATTTTTGCCTAGACTCTATTTAGTTGGCACTATTCTAGATGTTGGATTGAGATCATTATTGGATGAGATTTGGTCTGGGGGTTTGGGGGAGGGTGAGTGTATTTTGTAATTTTGAATATAAATTATTTTTGACTGGAGAGTGAAGTGGTAGATTAAAGATAGCTGCAAATTCCCTGATACCTCTTCCACTGAGAAGTGGAGTCTAATTCTTTTCCACATGAATGTATGAAGGCCTCAGTGACTTTTTTCAGTGATAGAATATAAAAGAAACAATATTCTGAAATTTTAGGGATGAAATCATAACATGTCTCACATATTCTACCTTGGTCTGTTGGAATGCTTGCTGTTCCAATACTTTTGCTCAGAACACAGACATCAGAGTGAAAGGTAGAGGATACCACACACAGGTACTCTGGTCAACAGGTCTTGCTAAGTTACCAGTTGATAACCAGCACTGACTTTCATCTGTATGAGAGAAACATTTTGGGTGTCTAACCTAGTGAGTCGTTCAGATAACTCAAGCTGTAGTTGCCTTTTGACAGCAATAACATAAAAAAAATTCCAAGTGAACACAGCCCCGTTGAGCCTAGTTAACCCACAGAAGTATGAGAGATAAGTTGCTGTTTCAGGTCACTAACTTTGGGAACTTTCTGTTATATAGCAGTAGACAGAATATAGAAACATAGAATTGTGTCCCATACATTGAGTTTTGTTATTCAAGGAAAATCTTTCAAAATATTGAGCAATGGGAAGACTGATAAGAAAAGGTTTGCAACCTGTATCTTTGCAACCTGTATATGTCCTTCATATATACTAGAGTTCATAGATACTTTTTTTGAGTTGGAATCTCACTCCGTTGCCTAGGCTGGAGTTCTTTGGCACACTCACGGTTACCCCAACATCGACCTGCTGGACTCCAGTGATCCTTCTGCCTCAGCCTTCCAAGTAGATGAAACTACAGTCTCGTGCTACCATGCCGGGCTCTTTTTTGATTTATTGTAGATACAAGATCTCACCAAGTTGCCCAGTCTGGTCTTGAGTCCACGGGCTCAGGCAATCACTTGCTGCAGCCTCCCAGAGTGGTGGGATTACAGGTTGAGCCAACGAACCCAACAGAGTTCAAAGATTCTAAGACACCACCAACTGTAAAATGTTGTATTCTTTTACACACCATAGAGAAAGAAAATTATGCCTTTATCTATGATGTTTTTCTAATTTCTTACAAATAAGAATTTTATTTTATACTTGAAGAAAGTATTTTATACTGATTGTAATATAAAATGTTCAGTATATATTACTGGGCTGATGTAAAACTCCGTAGTATTGTTCTGCTTGTCCATGAAATGCAAATGCCACATGGTTGCTTGACTGGTGACAGTTCCTCACATTTGACAATTCTTGGTTTGACTTATGTGAATCACTAAAGCACTTAAATAGTCTTCATCAAAGCCTGATGGTCTTCTGAATGTAGAGACTCACTCAGGTCAAAGTGACCTTCTTTGAAACAACAAAACCATTGTTTATAGTGCTTTTCCTGATGACATTCCTCCTGTACAGGCACAAACATTTTGAGCCACCTCTGCTGCTTTTACTCCTTTGTTAAACTCAAACAGAAGGATATATTGGAAGGTTCTTTTTTCTCACTTGTCATGTCATCTTATTTAACCCACAAATAGCACTAACTTTCTTCAAATCTGCAAAATGCAAGACATATTCATAAGCACAGCATTGTTACTCCAAATGACAAATGATAAACAAACTCCCAACACTGTAGTGTTGCCAGGCCAAATCCAAATGCTATGAACCTATGCATAAACCAAATAATTCCATACATATAGAAAAACGTAAGTCTAAGCAAAATAAATCATCTAGCTTTTTTCTAAAACTGATGCTTTACACTTCTGAATCACCTTTCCTTTCAGTCATTGGTTTAGTATTTTTCCACAATATTTTCCTAAGTTCCATCAAGAGCATCATCTACACATCAGCATTCCTAAAAGTGTTCTTATCTAGTGCTTCCAGAAATTCCAAGCCATGCATCCTCTTTTGGCATCTTTTGATATAGGACCTTTCTTGACTTTCATCACAGGTCACCAATAGAAGATTTTTCACACAATAACCAGAAATCATATCCTTTCTTCAAATGAGTCTAAAATAGCTTCATTCATGATCAAGGGGTTGCAGTTATCAATCAGAATTAATCACTATATTTTTCAACAGGTCTATTTTTTAGTTGTTCTAATAAATGTTCACAAAATACAACATGAACAACATCCTTGGGGATTATGTTAGTCTCCTAACTCAAATAGCTTAGTCAGTTCCTTTTCTGTCTGCTTTCCTGAGTACCAGGAAAAGCTCTATCTTGTTTGAGGGAAAGCATTCTCACTGAATGTTTATTTGAGAGGGCCCGCCATACCTATACACTTTCTTCACTTCAGGATGAAGGCTTTACTTGTGAAAACAGTGTCTATTATTGAATTGCTGGCTATATGATGGGCTGTGACTAAGTTTACACATGTACAAGCAAACAACTACACTTACAGTATGGTAACCTTCTATCAGTGATTATAATTTGCTATTGCTGGAAATTTTAATTTCAGAGATAAAATGTGGGAAAATGTGCATCTTAAAATTGATGAGGCATAGTACATTACTACATTTGTATATTTTGCATATACAAATAATTTATAAAAACACATACACATGTGCACATATAAAATATACAAATACAGTATATACAGATATGCATACTATACCTGTATTTGTACATATATATTAATACATATCTAAACAAGGATCTAAGTACTACATGTACTACAAGTACACACTCATAAGCAGACCCTTAACATTTATCATAATACTATAAAAAAAGGGATAGTCAGTAGTGTGATACTGCCAGAGAAGGGAGGGCATGGGGCACAAGCATCAACAAAGGTAGCTAATCTTAAACCAGGCAAAGTGGGGACCAAGAGGAGGCACAAACTTTACCTGTACAATGACTACTTATGTACCTAACCCTAAATCGCACCCCAATATCTTAAAAAAAAACAATACTGATGAGGCGTAGTATAGTACTACATTTGTATAATTTACGTATACAAATAATATATCAAAACATGCCGGACTCGGTGGCTCAGCCTGTAATCCCATGCCTTTGGGAGGCTGAGGTGAGTGGATGGCCTGAGCCCGCGGGTTCGAGACCCGCCTGGGCAGGCGAGACCTCATCTCTACAGTAAAATAAAAAAATTAGCCGGGCGTGGTAGCGCACCTGTAATTCCGGCTACTCGGAAGGCTAAGGCGGAAGGATCGCCCAAGCCCAGCAGGCCAGGCTGCGGTGGCCGGGAGCGGCCACTGCACTCCAGTCTGGGCGACAGAGTGAGACTCCAACTCAAAAAAAATATATATATATACACACATATATATATCAAAACACATAAATATGTACATATATGAAATATACAAATACTGTATATGCAGATATTCATCTATATACATACATGTTTTATATACATGTAATATATATAAATATATATCCACATATTAAGAACTATTTTTACTGATTTCAGACTTTTTTTCCTAAATCAGTTCTAAACTGCAAATTGAGCCAATGTACCATTGTATTTAGAGAAAGAGAAAGATATCTTTACTAAATTATTGCAGATATAAATCAAGACTCTAAAGTAATGAGATTGCAAGGTTAAGACAATTATTTTCATATTTAAGCATTCAAGTTTGTTAGTAACCCCTTCCAAGCAGTCCCCTTGAGAGATTACATCTTTTACATTTGTTGTTATGGACAAACTTAGGTTTGGGATTTTTTGCCTGTTGGAACCCATGGCATATTTTCCTGAATATTCTTGGTGGTGACAAAATTCTGTCCTCTGACAGTAAAAGAGTTGTTTCACTTTTCTTATATAACAGATCATCCTAAGATTTAGTCACTTAAAACAATAGCTATTGATTTAATTATAATGTTGTGGATCTGAAATTTAGGCTGGGTTTAACTTGCCAGTAATTCTGACCTTGGTTTTGGGTATTTCTATGTCTACAGTCAGTGTCTTGGTAGACTGGAATTATAAGATAGTTGTGTGTGTGCTCATGTGTGTGTGTGTGTGTGTGTGTGTGTGTGTGTGCATGTTTTAAGGCTCTTGCTAGAGTTTTGTCATTTCCATTTCTTGAACAGTTAATTAAATTGACACTTCAACAGCATTCTTCACTGGGACTCTAACATTCTGGACTCCTAAACTCCAGCCCTAATTGTCTCCTGGCTGGGTACTAGACAACGAGGGATGGATAACTAGCCTGTGCACAAGAAATGAGCAAAATCTAGATAGCCTTATTCCATTTGCCATGTACACACTGTCTCCTACAGCTTCAGTTTGCTGTTACTCTGTCCCTGGGTACAATTCTCTGTATGGCCATACCTGGCAGTTTTCTTTTTTTTTTTGGAGGTTTAAGAAACAGTCAGGCTCAGTGGTTCAGTCTGTAATCTCAGCACTTTGGGAGGCCAAGGCGAGTGAATTGCCAGAGCCCATAGGTTCGAGATCAGCCTGGCCAACTTGGTGAGACCTCATCTCTACAGTAAATACATAAATAAATAAAAAATAGCCTGACATGGTAGTGTGCACCTGTAGTTCTGGCTACTTGGAAGGCTGAGACGGAAGGATTGCTGGAGCCCAGCAAGTCCACGCTGGGGTGGCCTTGAGTGTGCCACTGCACTCCAGCCTAGACAAAGGAGTGAGACTCCAACTAAAAACAAAAACTAAAAGAACCACAACGTCTTTTATTTATCTGAGTGTCATTGTGTTCTGCCATCAATATTATCTTTAACTCTCATAAAACAGAGACTTGGCTGGCTTGGGATGGCTGAAACTGTGCTAGCTTATCTCCACTCTATATATCTTAGGTTTTCCAGGAGGCCAACCAAGCTTGTTCACATTATGGTGGCAGGATTCTGAGAGACAAAGCGATGCTCTTGAAACCTAGACTTGAAACTGGCACACTTCTACTTCCACTGCTTTCTATTGGTTCAATAAGTCATAAAGCCACCCTGATCTCAATGACTGGGAAAATAGATCCCATTTTTTCTTTTAAAAAACTGCAAATTGACATTTCAAAGGCTAAGAATACTGAATTGGGACGTTATTATAATCAATCTACAATAAAGAATTCGATTTGATTTTTGGAATTACAAAAACATTATTTAAAAGATTTGTGATGAATAAATTTACTAAATTGGATAGTACGTTTTTGAATTGAAAACAAACCAACCAACTTTCTATGATTATGGTTTAATACTCACCCTCTATTGCTTATAGTTGAGGTAATTACAAAACATAAGTTTCAAATATGTTTAGAGATCTTGCTATCTTGATTTAATTAATAAATTTTAAAAGTCAATTATGCTTGCTATTCATATTTTTCATGATTTTTTTCAGAAATAAACTGTTGTGCTTATAGATCTCATTTAAAATACAAAATTACAATAAATAATCAAACAACAATTATGAATGCACTGATCTCTTTTATGCTGTACAAAATGCAGGGGGTTATATATACCGCAACAATATACTTAAAATGTTCACTAGATGCTTACTCTTTTAGTTAATTTTTTATTCTTCTGATAACATTTAACATTGTGTATAACTAATACTTTTTGTATATGGAGGTGAGACTAAGGTGCTTTAGAATTGAGTTAAACGTTTTTTTGCTCAGGTCACACAGATATTGAACTGCTTGGGGTATATTACTTTATTGGTTTTCCACTTTTCTTGTAACATAAAATTCTGTGTGTGGATAGATAGATGATAGGTAAGTAGATATATATTCTTAATGATTTTATGACCATGTTTTTAAAATTATAAAAATAATTTTATAATCCTATTTCTTTTTTTACTTATTTTATTTTTGAGACTGATTCATGTTTCTATAGGTAGATTTCACTCCAAAGAAGCTTCAAAATAATCAACCACATGTCTATTAGGGGAGTAGAGAAAAACTTTAACAGAAATATATAGCCACAGCCATGATTAACGGGCAGTGTGATATATATGTGAAGGACAATACATCCTGATTTGAGTGGAAGGGTCATGTTCATGTCTATCTTTCATTATTGACTTAGTGGGATCATACTGCCATAACAAATACAGCCTAAAAACCAGAAATTTATTTTCTCACAAGTTTAGAGACTGGAGAGTCCATGATCAAGGGGTTAAAAATGTACTTGGTTAGAGCTCTCTCCTTAGTCTGCCTAAGGCCACCTTCTCACAGTGTGCTCACATGACTTGTTTTGCAAGTACATCAAGAGAGTGAATGCTCTGTGTCTCTTCTTATGAAGACACTAATCCTACTAAATCAGGACTCCACCTGTATGACCTCATTTAACCTCAATTACATCTTTAGAGACCTCATTTTCAAATATATTACAGTAGGGATTAGGACTTCAACATATAAATTTGGGGGATATGTACACAGTCAGTTAATAACTATTGCTGTTTTTTAATTATACTTTCTTTTCCCTCTAAAAATGCATTTCAATTTTGAAGATAAGCTATATGATCACTTTAGGCTTATGCATACTTAAATTCTCTAAATCTTGCTAGACTCCTCCATTAATAGACTATTGGAACTTATGCTTCTCCCAAAAGTTCATGAAGTCCTTTGTTCCTGCACTTTTTATAAGGACATTACATTATCTGATTTTTTATTTTTGCCATCAAAAGGATAATAACAGGCATATTTAGAACTAAATCTTATGCCCATTATTTTACAATTTAGTCCTTTGTGACAATTTTTTATTTAGGACAATTTCCATTTAGGGCTGAGGGAGGGTTATAATAGTTCTAAGAGGTTTTCTTCTTAGATATTTACATGAACCCAAACATGTTTTAAATTGTTAACATACTGTACCAAGTTAACATTTCATAAGTGAGGTATATGTTATCATGTAATGCAGAAAGCTGTGTTTTCATGAAACCAATATCTTGCAATTGTATGATTTTGAGCAAAGGATTACTCTCTCTAAGTCTGCATTTTTGTGCCTGTAATGAGGACTATTAACACATGCCTGGAAGAGAGTGTTAGATGAAGTCATATAGGGGAATGCTAATAGGTTACATGTGAATTCTCTTCCGTGTGTCTGGAAAGACTTTTACTGACAACAGAAGAATGAATGATGAACTTTCACATTTTGCTTCTGGCTATTCTCTGATTTTCATTTCCAGATTGCATTTTCATCCTTGCTAAGAAATTTTATTTTAGTTTTCTGCTTTTGAAATACATGGCTTTGATTCATGTTTGTTTTCTTCAATCCCAAGGCAACTTGAGGAGTTTAAATCACTTCCAGAAGGAAACCGGGAACATGATAAGAAAACAGCTGCACTGACTCCTCTAAACTGACTTTCTCCTGGAGCCAAACACTGTCCTCAGACTCTGAGCTAAATGTTCCCTTAGCAGTTTGGATAATCAACTGAATCAAGCCTCCTTTTACACTTACTGTCAAAAAGACAGAGCTTTCTAGAGAACCAGATAGCTTTAGTAGAGAAACTGTGTTCCAGAAGAAAGAGAAAAGACAAGTAAGAGATGGAAGGGATTAAGGGTATACGGAAGTGGCCAGTGCAAAGGGTATGCTTACTCATTCTCTTCACATGTGTGAGGCTGTGTATGGTCCTCTGCAAAATGTCTTTGCCCACATGACATCTGGGATCTGGCAAGACTATCAGTGAAGTCTTACAATCTATGCCAAGTGCCTTTCAGAGATATTTGTCACAAAATTTTCTCCTGTCAACTTTCATCTAAGTGAAGGGCCTTTGGAATGACAAGGCCCACTTGAAAATAAACAAATGTTGATTTAGATGAATGATCAGCTTTAGCAAAAAATATGATTACTTTATAGATTTGTGCAAGCAATCAAATGTAATACTACGGACATTAACGGAGATTGGTTTCAACATAAATAACAGCTTTGCTAATCCAGTTTACCGAGTTTATGTTTAAGATTTACCTCAAGCTGGGCTCGGTGGCTCAGCCTGTAATCCCGCACCTTTGGGAGGCTGAGGTGAGTGGATTGGCTGAGCCCACGGGTTCGAGACCCGCCTGGGCAGCAAGACCTCATCTCTACAATAAATCAAAAAATCAACTGGGCGTGGTAGCGCATGCCTGTAATTCCGGCTACTTGGAAGGTTGAGGCGGAAGGATTGCCGGAGCCCAGCAGGTTGAGGCTGCGGTGGGAATGAGCGGCAACTGCACTCCAGTCTGGGCGACAGAGTGAGACTCCAACTCAAAAAAAAAAAAAAGACCACATTGACCACTCCAAAAATCAAACCTTCGAACAAATTTTTTTGTCAGTTTCTGAAAAGTGAACAATATAGAAAAATGATATTATTTCTGATAACCTGTACATTTGAAATTTTTTTGTTGTTAGTCTGCCAGAGTAGACCACATATGCAACTTGTGGAATGTAGGTAATAGGTTAATGTACAGCCAAAGGGCAATTTAAGCAAACTGGCATAACAAGGTAGATAAACACTAATTATTTGTTTATGAGGTTCTGATAAATACTGTATTCATCTCTCTCTCCCTTTCTCTATCTTCATCTCCATCATCTCCATCATCTCCATCATCTCCATCTCCATCTCCATCTCTGTCTCTCTAGATCTAGTTCTAGCTCTATGTATCCTTATGTAGAGATACAATTTCTGATTTCTCTATTTAATTCTATTCCTGTACAGTTTTATTATAGCTGTAAAAGACAGTATTTTTAAAAAATTTTTATTTTAAAGTTGTGAGTACAATTCAGAATTAGGTATACAAGTGGCCACTGTACAGTTAAAGTTTGGGCTTTCTTTTGGCCCTATTTCACCTGGTTTGAAATCCGTGACCCCTATTGATATTATGTGCCTTTCCCCCAGCAGTTTCTGGCTACTGCAATCCCTTTCTTATAGTATAATGGCAAATGCTCAGGGTCCACTTATGCAGGGGAACATGTGGTAGTCGGTTTTTTTGTTTCTGTAATAGACCACTAAGTATTATAGACTCTAAATACATCCAAGTAGCTGCAAAGTCCATACTTTTGTCCTTCTTTATGACTATTTAGTATTTCATAGTGTAATTGTACCTTTTTTTTATTCAGTCCACTTTTGATGGGTAGCAAGGTTGGTTCCATGGTTTTGCTATTGTGAACAGTGCTGCAATAAACATGCGTTTGCAGGTATCATTTTTGTTTAATGTTTTAAATTTCTTTGGGTATATTTCCAGAAGGCAGATTGCTGGGTCATATGGCATGTCAATTTCAAATTCTTTTAGGAATCACCACACTGTTTTCCATAGAGGATGAATTAGTTTGCATTTCCACCAACAGCAGTGTAGACGCACTTCCTTTTCTCTATGTCCTCGCCAGCATATGTTGTTTTTTGTTTTATTAATGATGACCATTCTCACTGGAGTTAGGTGGTATCTCAATGTGGTTTTAATTAGCATTTAACTGATGATTAGTGAGATCGAGCATTTTTTCATGTGACTGCTGGTTACGTATATGCCTTTTTTTGAGAAGTATCTATTCATGTCTTTAAACCACTTTTTAATGGGGCTGTTTTATTTTTCTCTTTTGGCACATTTGAGTTCCTTGTAGATTCTGGATGTTAGGCTTTTGTCAGGTATGCAATTGGCAAATCTTTATTTTCCATTCTGTGGGGTCTCCTCACTTTCTTGATGGTTTCTTTGCTTTGTGCAACTTTTCAGTTTGATGAGGTCCCACTTATCTATCTTATCTCTTATGGCATGGGCTTTTGGGGTTTTGATCAGGAAATGGTTGCCTATTCTGATTTCCCTAAGGGTGTCTCCTGAGTTTTCTAAGATTTTTAAGTTTATGGTTTTACATTTAGGTCTTTGATCCATTTGAAGTTGATTTTTTTGTATGATAATAGGTAGGGATCCTGTTTTATCCTCTGC
>NW_006978825.1:0-4724 GCF_000164805.1 Carlito syrichta | reverse complement strand
TAAAAAAACTCGCAGTTTTGCTTCTCTTTCTCTATTTTTAGTTTCTATTTCATTTATTTCTTCTCTGTTCTTCATTGGTGCCCTCTCCACTAAATTTGGGCTTTGTTTTGTATCTCTAATTTTTGAAAGATATAATGTATCAGTATTACATTGTAGCAATAGAATGTTGCACTGTTTATTTTAGACATTTATCTCTTTCAATCTCGTTTGTGAAAGTAGGTATTTATTGCTACTTTTTAGCTTCTAGATGGTTAGGAATATAAGATGGGGACCCCATAAAAACCCAGAATTATATTTTGGAGGGCAGGATCCTTTTAGTACAGGCTGTCCCCACTAGGTAAGTGTTCTGGGAACCCATTAGCATCAGTGGACCAGCTAACATTGTTGCAAAAGGCTGCTTTCAGCTTCAATTACTTTTTTTTTTGAAGACTCTTTCAACTCATTTGCTCATTTCAGTAATGGGCAATTGACAAGCGCACCTGCCAACACTGCACTGAAAGTTCAGTAAGTTTTGACCCAAAATGGGATAATCCCCATATCCCACCTGCCCCATTCACCCAGGTTTGCTCCAAGCACCATTTTTGATTCTCCAGATGAAAAAAAAAATCCCTAAAAGAAAATGTTTCACTAAGGTGGAACAGGTGAAACAAAAAGCAGCAGAAGCACTAGAGAGTATCAACATTGACAAATTTTAAAACTGGTTTGAGCAGTGGAAAAAGCATCTCAATGGTTGTACTGCATCAAATGGAGAATACTTTGAAGGTATTTTAAACTGAATTTTAAACATGTAAGAATGAATACACAATTTTTTAATAAATAAATTCCAGATTTTTTTGGTTCCCCCTTCATATGCTTACAACAGTTTTTGTTGTATTTTCTAGCTTTCTGTATGTTGTATTTCACACTCATTTGTCTAAAGAAATTTTATCTCTCTTTTAATTTCTTCATTCGCCCATTGGTTTTTCAGAAGCATGTTGTTTAATTTCCATATACTCATAAATTTTTCCAAGTTTTTTAATATTACAAGTTTTTAGTTTTTTACTCTTGTGGTCAGAAAAAAATACTCGATAAGATGTCAATCTTCTTAAATGTATGAAGATTTGTTTTCAGTCTTATATATAATCTATCCTGGAAAATGTTTGATGTGCAGTTAAGAAGAATGTGTATCTGCTCGTCTTGACTGAAATGTTCAGTATATGTCTGCTAGGCCCTCTTGGTCAAGTAGTTATGTTTGATGTTTCCTTATTGATTTCCATCTGGATAATCTGTTCATGGCTGAAAATGGGATTCTGAAGTTTCCTATCATTTTTGTATTACAGTATATTCTTCCCTTCAGATCATTAAATATTTGGTTTATATAGTAAGATGCTCCAATGTCTGGTGCATACATGCTTATAATTAATAAATTCTCTTGCTAAATTGATCCTTTTATCAATATATAATGATCCATTTTGTTCTTTTTAATAGTTCTTGACTTCAGGTTTATTTTTTGTGACATAAGCATAGCTACTTCTGCTCTATTTTGATTTCCATTTGTAGATAATTTTTTCATCCCTTCTAATTCAGTTTATAAGGGTACTTAGAGGCAACGAGAGTCTTTTATAGACAACATATAGTTAAGTCTTTTTTTTACTTATTTTTATTTTTTGGTTTGTTTTTTAATTCCATTCAGACACTTTATGTTTTTTATTGAATAATTAAGACAAGTTTGCAGCTAGTTCTATCCGATCTCTCTCATATGGAATTTTTGCTGCTTTTAGTATGCACTCTTCATCTTTTATTTTTTAAAATTTGACTACCTCTTGAGGTAGTCTCTTTTAGGATTAAATATAATTGGTGAACTTTGACCTACCTTTACCTAGATGTTTACATGTTTCCCTAGGTTTAAAAAGTTTAGTGTTACTACTTATTTAAATAAACTTCCTACTTCTTTGTCTTTTTATTTAATTTTTATTATTCAAGTATTTGCTTTTTTGATGTGCCCCATAAATTCCTTAAGCTTCCTTCTTTACCTTTCATTTATTTTTTGCTTTATTTACTCCGACTGTACATTGTTAAATAACCTCTCTTTGAATTCACAGATTCTTACTTTTTGTTTAATCATTTCTGTTGTTGATGCTTTCTTGCATTTTTCACTTTCTTCAGTATAACTATTAGCTCCAGGATTTCTGTTTAATTTTTGTATTGTTATTTCAATTTGTCTATTAAAATTCATTTCTGGCCATTTATCATTTTCTTTATTTTACTGATATTTTCCCCTCTGTGTTTTCTTGAAGTTTTCTGAGCTTCCTTAAAATAATTATTTTGACTTGTTTGTTGGACAGTTTCTTTAAAGGTGCTTACTTACACTATTTTATCCCTTTGGGAATGTAATACTTCCCTGATCTATCTTGATTCTTAATTCATATATTGATGTCAATGTATTTAAAGAAGTAGGTACTTATTTTAGTTTCCAAACCTTTGTTTTCTTTGGAAAAGCTATCCACCAGTGAGTCAGTTCAGGGATTCTGAACAGGCTGTCTATTGTGATACCCGAGCTTGGTCCACTGCAGTGTGCATGGTCCTGGGATGTACCCAGAAGCTTGTGCCTACCTGAATGAGTACAGCACCTGGGTGCCCTAGAAGCCTGGAAACTATATGGGGGCACAGTGGTGGAGTGTGCCAAAATTCCAGTCTGCATTATGCGAGTATTGTACCAGGGTATGCCTAAAGACTGGGACCACAGTGACCTACCTGTTGCTGAGGGCTAACCAAAGCCCAGGGTCCCTGAAATCAATCTGACAGTGTAGCAAGTTGGAAATCTGTAATGCAAGATTGAAGCATGTGTCTGTAAGATCCTGCCTGGTGCCAAGGTATATAGGGAGGCTCACATCACAGGTACTGGCCTGGAATCAGGGTTCATGTGAGTTTTCCTGATATTGGATTTTATTTGTGACAGGCCCACCATTGGTGTTCAAGGAAAAGTTCTCTGCGCACTTCTTTTTCTTTCTCTTAAATTGATAGTATTTCTCTGCTGTGCTGGCTTGAGGTTTCGAGAGGGATTACACAGGTAAAACTTTTCTTTATACCCTCTTTGATGTCTTTTTTCTTATTATTGTGATCCAATCATATCCTTTGATAGCTTTCCTGATTTTCTTAGGTTTTTGGAATGTAGTTTCATTCATGGTTAACTGTTTCAAATTGATGATTCTGTAGGAAAACAATTTCTTCAGAAATCTCTTCTGGTATCATGCTCTGTCCCTCCTTCTATAATATTTTTTAGAGAATAAGAAAAATATTTAAGAAAAGGAAATTATGTTAAAAATCATATTAATGACATATTTTATCAGAAGACTATAGTAAAAAAAATTGGTGACTGAATAAAACTAGAAATTCAAGGTATTGAAAAAATCTATGACCAATAAATTTTCACATACAATTGTTTATCCTAACAGATGATAGTGACAACATCATTCAGCATGTAAACATATATGTAGTGCTATGAATGAATGTCATAAGGGACAACATAATAATGACCTGGAATAGAAGTATTAAGCAATTCAATAAAACCTATGACTGGATTGTGGAAATAAAGATTTCCTAAAGGTTCATTGTGAAAAATGGGCAAACAGGTGGGTTCAGAGACAATAGGCAAATAGAATGGCAGAAATAAGCATTAGCAAGAAAGAAATACCACTTTTTACCTTTAAGAGCAATAAATATTAAAGTAAGAATAGCATGTAGTGTTAAAAGGATTGTGGAGAAAAATATTCTCATTGCTGTTAGAAAACTGAATTGCTTAACGTTGTTGCCAAGCTGTCTAGCAATAATTGCACATACTTTTTTTTTTCATATTTTTGAACTCAGAACTTTTACTTTTTAACGGTTTACATGCTAGAGTTTGGTTATTCTATAGTGTAGATGGTTAGACAAAACAGTTATGTGGCAGGTGTTCTACAGTTCTCAATTTCAATCAGTGAACAGTAATCTATATAATTCTAGGTTCTTAAGTCCAGTGCCTTAACTACTTGACCATCCTGGTGTAGGCTACATAATTCTACTTTCTATGAATAAACATTGCCCAACTATTTCTAAATTTTAATAACAATGGAACACTGTCTTAAAAAAATAAATAAATTGATAATGGAATCCAGTTTTATGAAATAATAAAGCATTGATTTAGCAGATTTAGTTGACATAAAAATACATGACAGAAAGCATGTATTTTAAAAGATTGTATTTTATTGTCTCAAACATTAAATTAATTTAGTCTTTCTCAAAAAATTTTTACAGCTTCTCTATCTTTCTTGTATGTATCCCAGCAGAATTTCTTTAGATTTTCCAAATGAATGAGTTGGTGAACAAGTGAAGTGAAATAAATTTGGTTTGATTCAGTAATTCCCTTTTATTAGACTAAGAGGCATCAGATTAGTTAATCCAAATTTGTAGAATTACAAAAGGAAAAGACTTTTCTTTAAAAAGCTTATAAAATTAAAAGTAAATTTGAATTAAGCATTCCATTATCAAAATATTGATGCAAGTACAAAAAATGATATTTTCAAAAATGTTTAGTAACATATATAATGAAGTCTATATTTAAATTTCATTTCTTGAATGTTTAGCTGTATATTGATGTTTAGCTGTATGTTTAGCTGTTTAATGATAACAGACATCTGAATCAAAGCTTTCTTATTAGCTGGCACAACTTTTGCATGTTAATTTTATTGATTCAACAAGTGACAATT
>NW_006978824.1:0-3214 GCF_000164805.1 Carlito syrichta | reverse complement strand
TCCAATGCAATACTATGAGAAAATGACTGATGGTACTGGGAAACTATGGGGGGTAGGGGTTGGGATTAACAGTAGCAAATATCTGTCGGGGGATGGGAAAACACTTCTTATCTACAGGGTGCCTGAATGAAACGTCATTGTACACCTACCCTTAACTGTACCCCACAAAACCATAATAAAAACTACTGATTAATGAAAAAAAAAAAAAAAGAAAGTCACTCTGTATAACCCACACAAAAGGCAGCTAGGGTGGAGCCCTATCTACGTAAATTATTTTGAATTTTTCAGCATGGGATATGTGTATTCTTTTTTTTTTTTTTTTTTGAACTGGCTTACTTAGATAGACTAAATGTCATTAGCATATGTCTCTTCATTCTTCTTAGGCTCTGCTTGGGCAGAGTTGTCATGGGAGAAAATGTTGTCTTTTTTTTTAATATCCTACTGAGCTGCAAATGAACAGTATTTCTTCCCTTGGGAGGTATTTAACAGGCAGGCACATCCTGCAGAGACGAGGCTGTTTCCTTTGTGCATCCATTGTGAACACTTGGAGTTCACAGTTTTGCCCTGTGACCCCACGCTTTTCCTAGGTGTTCATCCTCTTTGGGCATCTTTGTCAAAAAAGTCACAGGCATATTCGGCCTTCCTGAATTCTCTATGCGACTAGGCTGACCTCTAAGTACCTCTGCTCTCTGATGGCACTCACTTGTATGGTTTTGTAAAAGAGGAAAAGAATGTCTCTGATATCATCTCTTTACTAACTTCTCTCCCTTTACCTGTTAATTTTTATCTCTTCTGAAAGAAGAGGTTCTTTTTCCTGTTCCTCTTTTTGGCATCACTATAGGAAAGTTATCTGGTAAAGAACTATACCCTAAATTGTCAGGGATTACAATTCTTACCCCTTTTCTGAGGAATTAGACGACAACATAGTTAGGAACGCTGAAAGTCTAAAGCTTTCAGTTTAAAGAACTGTTTAATGACTATTTGACTTCCTCTTTTTAATGAATTCACCTCATGAATTAAAGTAAAATTACTTTACTTTTCCAACTGGTGTTAAAGATGCTAGCATTACATGGTTATTCTAGATTAAATGAGGTACCAAAATGTCATTAAAAAATGAGAACTAAAATGAAAAACTAAAGCTAAATAGAAAACACTTTATCCCTCAATATAAATTTTTTTCTTCTAATAACACGAACTCACTAAATAGATTGATTTTTTAACATAAAATTGATAAACAGGTTATCTTTATTTTCACATCCCTTTACACCTTACCTGCTTATAACCTCTAGATTTACATAATCTCATCTTCATGGCTATTTCTATCATTGTTATTGTTGTTTCAGTGAAGTACTTATTCCAGAGGAAGGGACAGACAGAGACAAGGGAAGGAAGGAGGGAGGGAGGGATGGAGAGAGAGGGAACTCTGGTACCAATTACTACACTGTCATGAATGGAAATCTAAATACAATGACTTAAAGCATACACATTTATTACTCTGAGTATCTGGAGGGGAGAAGTCAGGTTGGGAGAATGGTTGCATTCCATGCAGTCATTTCTGGAATCCTGGTTCCTTCCATCCTGCTGCTCTGTCACTCTCCAAGATATTGTTTACATTTGCGTGGTTAAAGCTGGACACAATCTTGAGTGAGAACCAACTGGAAGGAAGGAAGGAAGGAAGGAAGAAAGGAAGGAAGGAAGGAAGGAAGGAAAGATGGAGGGAAGGAAGGTATTTGTTAATGCTGAAGTAATGATGTGGTTTAGAAAAAACATAAATGTTAAATTTGTCTTTAATGAATATGAGAAGAAATTGTTAAAACAAAGTGACTGATCACATTTGTAGGAGTTCTAAAAATTAACAACAGATAGAAAGTTAGATTTTGTATACAGATCAAAACATTGTACTACTGTTACCTTATCTGACCTCTCATCATTGTATTTCTCAGTTAAGTTTATGTGTAGTGCACTATACATAAAGCTGACTTGGAAAATCAGCTTTGTCAAATGAAATACATAACTGAGCTCATCTAAGATGCCTATTTAGCTACAGTATGCTTTATTTTCAAGCTAACTGAAGAAGATGGGCGGGCTTGTCAGGAAATGAAAATTTTAAAAAAGACAGAAGTTCAACGATCTAATTAGATTAAAAAAACAAGGAGCAAACTGAGAAGAAAAATCAGAAACCTTGGTAGCAATAAATATGAGGAATTATCTAAGCAGAATGCACCAATAGTAAACAGTTCAAATGCATTAGGGCAAAGCATTAAAGGAAGACAGACCCACTGAATTTGGTCGATTTGGATGGTACTAGAATTCAGAGACACACAGGGGTATGATGACAAAATTTCGAGAACTGAAAAACAGTGTCTTTACACCTATAATACTTATCTTTCTTAAATTGAATCTCTTAAAATTTCTGAAGGGTGAATACGTGTTTTTTTGCACTTGCATTATTTTCTTTGAGAAAGGTTCAGGAATAACTGCTTAACAGAATTGACCAGGATTTGGTTAATATTTCCTTCTCCTTCCACCAATTAAAGGAAAAGAACTTCTGGATATTCAAGAAAATTAAAGAAAATATTTGGTTTATCTTAAATATTTTGGGGTAGCCTGCAAAAAAATTGAAATAATGCTGATATAAGTCCTTTCATTTCATATGTCAATATCCCATGAAGTAAACAGGGTAAATACTGTTTTCCCTATTTTATTTTAAAGAGAATTATGCACAACTATAATAAATGACTAATACAATAATATTCATGATTATATATCAAAATAGTGACAAAAACATTCCTTTTATTCTCTCAAAAAGGAAAAGAAATCGTTTTTTTTACCATTCCACCAGTCTTAAATGCTACTTCCTAATATTCTGTAAAAAGTGTATGCTTCCTGCCAAAAACTCAGATATAATTTAATATAAATATTCATTAAAACAAAAATAAATATAGAGATGGGGAAATTATTTTATTTTTCCCCTCCCAATGTTTTCTGCTTTTCTTCTTTGATTGGTTGATTGGTTTGTTTTATTATTTTTTTTTCTTAGGGAAATTGTAGAGGGCTGGTGTGTGTCATTCTTGTGTTAATAAAAACAAATTCAATCAATTTGTGTTATTCACAGAACTGCTATGTCAAAATTCACATTTTCATCCGGGTTATGGAAACTTAATAGCCATGATCTCTATTAAGTAATAAAATGATGGGACTTTTAAAAATTATA
>NW_006978823.1:0-359 GCF_000164805.1 Carlito syrichta | reverse complement strand
TTTTTCTTAGCAAGAGGCCATGTAGTTTCCTGTATATGAGGACTGCTATTACACACATTCATGCGTCGAATCCCTGATTCTTCTTAAGCTGTCAGCCTGATGCCCTGTAGATTTGTAGGACTGAGGACTCGTATGACCCAGATTCCTTATTTTTAGCAACAGCCATACCGTTGCCTGTATATGAGTACTCCCTTTCCTAGATACATGCGTTGAAACCCTGATGCTTGATTAGACCTTAGGAGGGTGCCATGTAGTTTTTTGGGGATTGAGAATATACGTCACCCAGATTCCTTATTCTTTCTTTGGAAAAGTCAGTGCAGTTGCCTGTTTTTGAGGATTTCATTTCCCTAGATTTTGCT
>NW_006978822.1:0-2465 GCF_000164805.1 Carlito syrichta | reverse complement strand
AGGGATTCCATTGCATTTCCCCCCATGGACTAGAATGTTTGAGATGATGCCGGGCATCGTCGCCCATGGCCATCAGCCCTGCACCCTGGGAGGCTGAGGTGGGAGGCTGCCTGAGCCCAGGGGTTGGAGATCAGCCCTGGCAATATAGCCAGATCTCATCTTGGTGAGAGGTCCCATAAATCATGTCAAGCATTTTGGCCCCCAGAGTCGTGGTGCTCAGGGACTGAGAAGGGAGGTCCGCCTGAGGCCCTCATGTCCAGGCCCCAGGAGTCATGATCATGCCGTCATATCCCAGCTCGTCCAATGGAGACTCTGGCACCAAAAACATGCTTCCCACGTGCATCATGATGGGCGTCCACAGCTCCCCAGGCAAAGTGCCGCTTGGGCTGTGGATGATGGAGTGATAAGGAGAGAAAGGGTACCTCCCCCCACCCAGAGGTGGTAGATTGGGCTACTGGAACCTGGGCTGGCTGTGGTGTTGCCCGACTGCTTTGATCACTATGTGTCCCATGGCCACCCTAACTTGGGGCCATCTGTTACATGAGCTCACAGGAGTCTCTGCCATGGGCCACAGGTGTGGAAAATGGAGGTAGGCCTGCAGGGGTGTTTGGCCAATAGCACAGGACCGACGTTCCCGGTGGCCACCTTTGAAACATTACGCAACCGACAGGCCAGAAAATGCCTTTTCCTCTCCCATTCCTGAGAGTGACTCCTCTAGATGGATGGCAGGGCTGCTGCTAGTGTTGTTTATGATTATTTGGAGTCGGAATCCCTCTCTATCACCCTGGCCAGAGTGCAGGGACGTGCTCATGGACACTGTGGACTCCACCTGCCAGACTCAGGCAATCCTCCCCCCTCAGCCCCTGAGTAACTGGAAACACAGGCCTGCGCCACCATGTCCAGCTAATCTTTGGATTTATTTTTGATGGCTGACATGAGGTCTCACCCAATATCCTGGGCTGGTTTCAAACTAGTAGGCTCACAGCATCCACTTGCCTCTGCTTCTGAATGGCCAGCTTGCCAGGATGATCCCCTGAGCACGGCCTGTGGTTGTGGTATGGTTGGTTGGTATTATTGTATAGAGTCAGAGACATGCTGTGTCACCCAGACCAGAGTGCAGTGGCCCATTCTCAGCCACCACAACCTCCACTAGCTGGTCTCTGGTGATCCTAGCGCCGTGGCCTCCAGAGAGGCCAAAATGACAGATGTGCACCACCATACTTGGCTCATTTTGTTGGTTTCTTGTAGAGATGAGGTCTCGCCAAGGTGCCGGTCTGGTCTCAAACATGGAGGTTCAGGCCACCCTCTCACCTCGCCCTCTGAAAATGCCAGTTTGACAGGTGTGAGCCCCCATGCCTGGCCTTCACACCCTTCTCGGAGCCCCACTGTGAGGCCCATTCCCTTCAGAAGACCTGAGACCCCAGAGTGGGCAGCCGAACTCACATGCTGATCCTGCCCAGAGGCATTGCCTGGCACAGACCTGTGTCTTTGCCAGGGGCTCCACCCTCCTCCCCACTTTTTAATCAGAGTGGACCCACTTGTTCCTCCTAGGATCCACCTTGGGATAAAGGAGTGTGTGACTCTCAAACTATTGGAGGGTTGCGGCAGGGCTACTCACATCTGTCTCCTCTGCACTTGGTGAGGCTGAAATGAAAAGATGGCCAGAGCCCGAGAGCTGAGATCAGGCTGGACGCCATAGTAAGCCCCCACCTCTAACCCAAGCAAAACCAAGAAAACGTAAAGTGAGGGGAGGTCTCAGTGGGAGCATTGCCTCAGGCCCAGATTTGAAGACCAGGATGGAAGATCAGAATGTCAACCTAATGGGAAGCCTGTGATCCCAGCAGTTTGGGGGGGCTGAGGCTGAGAGGAAGGCCTGAGTTGGGTGGTTTGAGAGAAGCCAGGACTACCTAGTGAGCGAAAAAAAGAGAGAGAGAGGAAGAGAAAGAAAGAAAGAAAGAAAGAAAGAAATCCGTTCTCCTGCAAAACTTCTGTCCTCAGTCCTCCCCCCCCAATCCCCACATGTGAGGGTCCCCAAAGCTTGACACCTTCCAGCCCCAACACTCCCCAATGACTGCCCCTGCTGTGGTGTGGGAGATTCTGAGGCTCCCTAGGTGGGTTCCTGCCAGTTCCCCTCTCTGAGGTTAGAAATGTGCCACAGGCAGCCTGACCCTCTGACTCGGAAACAGGAACCTTCTGCCAAGATGGGCCAGGGACACATCCCACTCCTGGAAACCATTATTCCCCTCAATCCCATTTTTTCTGGCTCTGAATTCAGTCACCCTGTGAAGACAGCACGTGCATTTGAGAATCTGTGTACGATTCTGATGTTTTTCAGACAGGGTCTGGTTTTGTGTCCCAGGCCGGGGCCCAGGGACACGACCATCGTTCAACGCCCGTCTCAAAATCGTGGGCTCTGGCAATCCTCCCATCTCATGCTCTGGAGTTTCTGGAACCATGGGCACCTC
>NW_006978821.1:0-842 GCF_000164805.1 Carlito syrichta | reverse complement strand
TGAACCCACGGGCTCAGGCTATCACTCACTCAGCCTCCCAAAAGCGCAGGATTACAGGCTGAGCCACTAAGCCCAGCTATTTTTTTTACATTTAAAAAAAATCTACAAGGGGTGCCAAAAAAGGTATACATATCTTAAGAGTTGTTATGCATCTTACATTTCAAGTTGAGTTGAATTACAGTAGCAATGTGTACTATGATGTTTTCTAAAAAGATGGCATTAAATGAATGCTAGGGTGACTAAGCAGCAGGCAGAACAATCAGAAAATGGCAGGTGCACAACTGTCATTTGAGGAACACAAGACCATTTTTAAATGGTATTAGAAATTTGAGAACATTGTGGAACAATGACAGTGAAAGCATGAGCATGCAACAGAATCTCCAACATGCCTAAAAATTGCACACATTTATGATACATGGTCCTGTGCGTGATGTGCACAAGATAAGATCCAAGAGGCCTTGCAAAGCAAGTCCTACTGATTCTGCTATTTTGTTGGAATAATTTACAGGATATCCAGAAAAGTCTACCAAACAAAGTGTACATAAGACAGGGTTAGCATTACAAGTATATGATGCATTCCTAAATGAACAAAATGAAAAGTTTTCATTCCAAGTTTATTGCATGTACTAATAAAGACAACCTTGATCTAAGTGTGCTGTATTATGACTGACTCTAAAACATGGTAATAGAGGATGAGGATTTTGTGAGGAAAATGGTTTGATCTGATGAAGCACAATTTATTTTTATTTATTTATTTATTTATTTATTTATTTGTTTATTTATTTATTTATTTATTTATATTTGAGTTGGAGTCTCACTCTGTTGCCCAGACTGGAGTGCAG
>NW_006978820.1:0-827 GCF_000164805.1 Carlito syrichta | reverse complement strand
AATGAACAAATAAAGAAAACTTAAGACACACACGCACACACACACACACACACACACAGAGAGAGAGAGAGAGAGAGAGAGAGAGAGAGAGAGAGAGATATTATTCAGCCTTTAAAAAGGAGATTCTGCCATATGTTACAAAGTGGACGAATCTTGAGGACATTATGCTAAGTGAAATAAGCCAGTCACAAAATGACAAATATCTTATAATTCCCTTTATAGGAAGTACTTAAAGTGGGAAATTCATAGAAATAAAGATGAGTTCTATGTATCACAATATATTAAAATATTTAGGTTGAGGAAAGGCAGTAAATATCTGATGCCAAAGAGAACTGTGAGACAAATCGCCTAGGGGAACTTGCCAAAATGGCTTAGCTAAAACCCGTCTGCAAAATGAAATCCTTCAACCACCATAAAGATATAAAAAGGGTTGGGGGGCAGGGAGAGGATACTGTGATTTCTTTGGAATAAACTTTAGTGACAGTCCTATATCCCTCTCTTCCTAGAGAGAAGGGTGTGAGGAACTTGTCCCTTTGCTTTAAATGAAGTGAGAAGATCTTCAGCAGGAGCACTCAAAGAGCTTTACGTTCCCTGCGGTTGGGCGACATGGTAGACTGATGTCTAGCTCATCGGCCACACGGTAGACTGATGTCTAGCCTGGAACTCTAGATCTAGATCAAATACCAACTCTAGTCTCTGCATGAGTATTTAATTTGTTAAAAAAAATAAAAAACTCAGTTCCTCAACTGCACCAACATTTCAAGTGTTCAATAGCTACAAATGGGCTGTGTTTACCATACTCGATAGCACAAGATAACATTTCTATC
>NW_006978819.1:0-445 GCF_000164805.1 Carlito syrichta | reverse complement strand
CTGACCTGTCTCTAGATTTATAAGCGGTAGCATTTACTTTCAGATGGCAGGCAAATCATAGTTAAAGTATAATTATAAAGTTACCACAACTAAAAATGGTCTGTTTCTTAAAAGTCTTCGATGAGTTAAACATATCCATAATATTATCCATAATATACTTAAAGTATAATTATAAAGTTACCACAACTAAAAATGGTCTGTTTCTTAAAAGTCTTCGATGAGTTAAACATATCCATAATATCCATATCACCTTGTATTAAATTTGATCATATAAACTGCACACTTTTTAAACTTCAGTTTAAATTTGTAAGATTAAGTAACAAAAAAGGATGAAAAGAAAATTGTATATAAAATATTTCACTGTATAATTTGTTTTACTTAAAATTGCCATGCAATTTAAAAGTATTCACCAAATAAAACGGAATATGTGTGACACAAACCAGTG
>NW_006978818.1:0-8272 GCF_000164805.1 Carlito syrichta | reverse complement strand
TAATCTCTCCCCTAAATTACTCTGAATTCAATGCAATGAGTTCTTTTTAGAAGAAGGCACATTATTTTGAAGTGAGTCTAGAAAAAGATACATTTGAGAATATACAGGAAAATTATTTTAAAGATGAAGTTAAATGAACTGTTAGATATTTATGCTTATTACACAGCTCCAACAATTAAAGTAACTTGATGCTGAAGATAAAAATAGATAAATAAATGGAAATAAGTTTAGAGTTCCACTTCTGGCTATGATGAACTAGCTTTTACACTATTGGACCAATCTTTCTGCTGAAAATAACTAAAACAGTTGGATAGTGTGTGTCTGAAAATATGGGAGAGCAATTGGCAAAACCAAGATTTCGAGGTTAGGAACTGAAAATAGATGAAATGAGCGAGATAAGCCTGGCATTTTGTATTTTTCCACTTGAAGTGTGTATCCGTCCATACTGAGTGTGGATCTGAGAGGCTGGACAGAAGACCATGCCAGTCTCACGATGGTGTGAAGCTAACAGTAGAGTTCAGAGCTTGTCAAGGAGGACAGGTCTGTAGATAGCTCTGCCTTTCCAGTGGACATCCTAGGAAGGCTCACAGTCTAGGTGAACCAGTGATCCATCAGCCTTCATGATGATTGAAACCCACCTTAAAATCAGTTCAATTCATGGCTGAATAGAAGCAGTCATCTTGTATCAAGCAGACTGTCAAAAGCAAAAGTAAATCTTGTCCTTGGGGAAGACAACACCAAGAACTTCTACAATTTTCCATGCAAAAACCAGTGTTCAATCCAAAGTTACCAGACATATCAAGGCATGGGACTAAGACTGAAAAAAGAAACATCAGATACAGGAATAACAGATGTCAGAGAACAATATGATGACACTTTCAACATGTTTACAGAAAGTAATCATGGACTTAGAATTTCATCCCCAATAAAAATATCCCTCAATATTGAAGGCAAAGCAGATTCTTCAGGTGGAATGACCAAGTACTGAAGCATAGAGACGCAAAGAGAAGAAGGAGCAGTGAGAAGAGCAGTTATGTGGGTACATCTAAGATGGTGAGTGCATTAATCCTTACTTGTACCCCACATCTCTATAATAAAATAAAATTTTAGAAAACTTCACCTGCATGCAACCTACTTGTATAGTTAATTCTTATTTGTACCTCACATCTCTATAAAAAATGGTGAGTATAAAAGGGACCAATAATACTATTTTGTGGATTTAAAATACATGTAAAATTACTTTGACATTAATGTGTCTTTTTTTCTATGACTGATTTTAAGATGTTTCCTTTATCTGTTGAACTGAATTATGATGAACACATGATTTATAAAAATTTGTTGGGCAAAGCAAAGTTAGCTTAGAAGTAAACTTTAAGAGCATATATTAGAAAAAAAGAAGGGCTGAAAGTAAATAATCTAACCACTTATCTCAAGAAGATAGAAAAAGGATGCAAATAGGAGAAAGAAAATAATAAGATAGCAGAAATGCGTGAAAAGAAAACATACCACAAAATCCACCACTAGGCTGAGCTAGGTGGCTCAGCCTGTAATCCCAGCACTTTGGGAGGCCAAGGTGAGTGAATTGCCTGATCCTGTGGGTTCAAGATCAGCCTGGGCAACTTGGTGAGACCTCGCCTCTACAATAAATAAAAAATTAGCTAGGCGTGGAAGCGCACACCTGTAATTATGCCTACCTGGAAAGCTGAGGCAGAAGGATCGCTGGAGCCCATCAGGTTGACACTGGGGTAGCCGTGAGTGTGCTACTGCACTCCAGCCTGAGTGACGAAGTGACACTCCACCTCGCAAAAAAAAAACCCACCGCTAGAATTGGCAACCTCCTTGTAAGAAAAACAACTTGGGACAAGTGAGGGAGAAAGACTAAAGACAGAAAGAAAGATGAGAGAGAGAATGTGAATTCTCAGGGCTGGCAAAGTTGTGAGATTATTTCACAACCCAGCAAGTCCATGGCTAGAAATGTACTCTATGGCTACACTGACAAATCTTCGCCAAGACTCACATGGAAGGCTATCTCTGCTGCAGTATATGCAATCATAAGAAACAGCAAGCAACTTAAATGACCAATTTGGAGGAAGGGCTGGCTAACTAAATTAGGATTCAACCATATAACAGAATACTAGTAATGATATATGTATTTCTTGAGTCGGGGTCTCGCCCTGTCACCCAGGCTGGAGTGCAGTGGCACAACCATGGCTCACTGCTGCCTCGACAGCCTGGGCTCAGGCAATTCTTCCACCTCAGCTTCCTGAGTAGCTGGGACTACAGGCTTGTGCCAATTCTTAATTTTTTTTATAGAGATGAGGTCTTGCTATGTTGCCCAAGCTGATCTCAAACTCCTGGGCTCAAGCGATCCTCCTGTCTGGGCCTCCCAAAGTGCTGGGATTACAGGTGTGAGCCACCATGCCCAGCCCCCTGTAACTATTAACTATGAGGAAGCTCCAAATATTCAAGATGGAAAGTCCTCCAACATTTTAGTGATAAATGCAAAAATTAGGAAATTATGTACAGTATGGTATTCTTGGGTAAAAATATGTAATTTTATATACACACATGCATTTTATGTGTGTGTGCATAGAGATACAGATTTAGATATTGATATAGATATATCTACAAGCCCAAACCAAATGCCAGTACCATGACGAAGGGAGCCAACTTCTCTCAGATAGATAGATGATAGAGACAGAGAGAGAGAGAGGGAGAGAGAGAGAGAAAGATCCCTAAGACAATTCTTAATTGACACGAGTTGGATTCAAGCCTAGCTGTGTCTGGTCCTAAAGCCAAACTCTGTTTCCATCTCCCCAATGCCTCTACCTACGAAGAGATGGAGACCAGCTCTCTCGTCCACTTAATTCATACATTTTAAAAATGCTGCCTCCTCTTCAGCAACACAGATGTGAGTTCTCGAGCAAACACGCCTGGCTGTGGGGCTTCCGCCCCCGACTGATGGCTCCCATCACTCCCAGTCCAGCAATCAGACACACGCCGGCTGCAACCAGACCCCCGGCCCTGCCGAGTCGAAACTTGTCTTGGGGCTACACCAGAAGCGGATTTTATTTTGCAGCGTTTGGGAACACCGAGACACACTTTAGAAAAGGCAGGATGGCGCACGTTCTTCTTCCTTTGGACTCCACCTGAACGCAGCGGCGACGGGGGCTGCAAATGATGAGACTCAGTGGCATGAAGTCTTAACTGTTGGCAATTAGCAGCCTGCTTGGGGCACCCCCGCCTCCCACTCACAACTCCAGTAGCTCTGACCAAGCACACAACACTCACTGCCCCCGTGGCTCACGGGTGCAGTCAAGGCCAGCGAGAAACAACAAGGTGCTCTGCGTCCTAATATGTGTAGGTAGGGGAAATGTTCAGACTTGATCTCATTCTGGTGACAGTGGCCATCTATCAGACCCAGGCTGCAGAAGCCTGCAAGGCAGCCAGTCCAGGGCGCCTCACTTCCTCACCTCCCTGCAGGGTCTGCCTCCCCAGGCCAGCATGACAGCATTGATTGGAGCAGAACCACGTGCCTGACACTTTTCCAAGCCATTTGCACATATTAATTCTCTTAATCCTCCCCACAACCCTGTGAGGTAGGCACTGTGATTAAAACGGGGATGATCACAGCACCTTCTTCAAAGGGTTGGGAAGATTAAATGAGCTATCACATGGAACAAGCTTAAAACAGGGACTCCAGACTGGCACATGTAGATGCACACAGGTATTCTTTTTTTAAATTTGTTATATTAACCTCAATTTATTCTTTCTGGTTCTCTCCCTTTATTCCTGTGCATCTGAGCTGCCGCCTGGTGTCGTTTACTTCTTTCAGTATAGCTTTACTCTCCCTTCCTCCACCTTCTTCTCGCTGCTATTGTCAAATTATCCCAATTCTAGAGTTATAAGCGCGACAATGCAATTAAACACATATTGTCTTATGCGATGGCACTTTATGTCAGCCAGGAGAAGAAACACGCAATCATACTTTTTTTTTGTCATTATTTACACAACTATCTTTACTAGTGCTTTTTTGTGTGTGAGAACTTAAATCAATGTCTG
This sequence comes from Carlito syrichta, assembly GCF_000164805.1. Taxonomy (NCBI): domain Eukaryota; kingdom Metazoa; phylum Chordata; class Mammalia; order Primates; family Tarsiidae; genus Carlito; species Carlito syrichta. Next base: position 4,210 of record NW_006978818.1, on the reverse strand, counting down.
GTGTCACTTGCTTTCAGCCTCAAGAACTTCTTTCAGCATTTCTTGTCCGATGGCTCTTCCAGCAACAAATTCTCTCAGATTTTGTTTATTTGGGGTGTCTTTATTCCATCTTCGTTTTTGAAAGACAGTTTTGTCAGCGATAAGATTGTTACAGGTTGGCAGTATTTTTTCCCCCCAGCACTTTAAATATGTGGTCCCACTGCCTTCCTGACGCCAGTGTGTTTGATAAGAAGTCAGCTCTTAATCTTACTGGGGTGTTGTTCCCCTGTAGGTGACGCATCATGTTTCTCTTGTCATTTTCAAGATTTTCTCTGCCCTTTTTGACTAAGATGTGCCTAGATGAGGCAGAGTTCATCTGAACCAAGGTTGTTATCCCTACTTTATGGATGAGGGGTTCGGGACACAGAGTAGTCAAGCCATTTGCTCAAAGTCATCCAACCAGAAAGTGGGGGTGCTAGGATTTGAACCTAGCAATCTGGCACCAATACCCACTGTGTTAAACTGTCCCTAATTCATCTCTCCGTTTAGTTCTCATGGGGCTACAGAAGTAAGCTTGTACAACATGACCGGATCACCACCTTGAAATTCTCACTTCTGCAAAACAGAGACTCCCAAGTGACAAACGGACACTTCAACCTTATTTTTCTCGACATTGTCAGGCTCCTGCCTAAGATAAAGGAGCTGAAGACTGGAGTCATTTTCTCCTTAGCCTTTGGGTCGCTCAAGTGGATGCACACACCAGATAGTTTCCTTTTAAAATAGTGGCTGTGGAGGAGAAGACGGGGAGGAGTAGGAGATGAAGGAGGGAGGAGGTGAGAAAAGAGAGAAGGGGGAGGAGAGAGAGAGGGAGGTCACAGAGCGTTTCTTGCTGGACACCGGGCTATCCGTGATCACGCCAGCCACTCCATGATCTGAGTGTGTGTTTCTCTTTCCAGACGACATTTCTTCTGCGGCTACTCTCTCCTTCTGGGCAGAGCAAGGAAGGAGGGGTGGTGAGAGTCTAGGTTTTGAGAAATCCCCGGAATGCAGTCAGCCAGCCTGCCACCCTGCAGGAGGCACACCCCTGAGAGAGACACTGCATGGCCCCAGGGGTGTTCTCGCAGGACAACCAGACGTGGCCCGCAGAGTACAAGGCACTGCACTGCACTCCTGTAAAGACCTCCTCCCAGCATCCTTTGCGGCTTCCAGTACACTGTGCTGTAGGTCAGGAACCCACGGTTCGTAGGACGCCCACCCAAGCCTCCCCTTCCTTCTACCACCCGCTACTCCTGTCCTTCTCCCCCATGTCCCAGCCCTGATCCCAGCCGTGGCCCAGCCCCGTCTCAAGCCCAGGGCTGAACAGGGGAACCAGTCAGGTCGCTGGGAGTCCAGACATGACACCCACAAGCCCAAAGTTCTAGCCTGGAAATGATGGGAAATGATGCACCAGGCACTTCAGGGTGAGAGCCTTGAACCGGATGTGCAAGGAGAGGAACAGCTTGAAGACACACGATGTGTTTCTCCGAGGAGTCAGTGCTCATCTTGGTGTGTTCTTGTCCCCCCGCTCTGGCCCCATGACTGAAGATTTTGTATTTAAAGATGTGGGGTACAATTCAGGGTGAGGTATACAAACGTTGACTGTGCAGGTACCCTTGTTGATGAGGCAGGCCCCTCCCTCCCCTGGCAGTTTCTCTCAACTGCCGATCCCACCCCCCTCCCCTGGCAGTTTTCCACTACTGCGACTTAAGATTAAGCGAAGTTGGAGCATGTCCCTATGAGTGAGGAAGCCCAAGGCCATGTGGGAGCCAGAGCAAAGGTCCATGGGTTCTTGAGGCCCAGAAGGTGGCCCAGTGGCCCTTGGAGGGTCTTGCTGCTGGCACTGCAAGTCTGTGCCCTGGAAGATGCCTTGCGACTCTTGAGAGATGAACTCAAGGTACTTACAGGGCTTCAAAGAGACCTTAATGTCTCCTGACTGGCTGGCAGCAACAAGAGGCCTGGGGAGGAAAGCCATTGCCAGGATGCAGGGGAAGGATTTCACCCTTCACTGGGCCCCTTGAGATGGCGAGTGACACGGTAGGGGAGGTGGGGGCTGCTGCTCGCCCTGCTTCTCAGCCAGCGACACGCCACCGGGCATCCAGGGCACTGGTCTGGAAAGAGGAGCACGAGGTAGGACGAGGGTTTGCCTCAGCCCGGCTGGGGCAGCTGCAGCCTGCAGCACAGACTGTGATCTCATCAGGCTCTGGATGAGGCTGGTGCAGACGTGCTGGGGAGCAGTGGGCCAGGTGGTCCGGTTCCCAGTCCTCCAGCTCAAGGGCAGGGCCCTCAGGGTCTCATCAGCAGTCCAGGCACAGCACCTCCTGACAGGGCTTCTCTGAGCATGTGCGACAGCACCGAGGCTGGGGGCTCCATTTCTGGGTCCAGAGAGGAAACAAGGTTGTCCACTGGGTCAGCTGAGCCCAGGACGGAAAATATTGGGCCTGAGAACATGGCGCTCACGGGGTGGGAGCGACAGGGGGAGAAGCTTGCCTGCATCCCAGCCTGAAACCAGGCTTGAGGACTCCCACCAACTGCCAAGGTGGAGATCTGGGTGGGCTGGGGGAGACTCAGCACATCGCAAGGCCCAGAAGCACAGAAACCTCTGGAGACCACTGGAACGGAAAGTGTCAGCTTTCTAAAAAGTCAGGGAAGGGGCCAGGTGGGGTGGCTCATACCCATAGCCCCAGCGTTTGGGGAGGCCAAGGCAGGAGGATTGATTGAGCCCAGAAGTTTGAGACCAGCCTGGGAACATAGTGAGAGCTTGTCTCCACAGAAAATTAAGAAAAGAAAAATTAGCTGGGTGTGGTGGCACCTATGGTACCAGCTACAGGGGAGGCTGATGAGAGAGGATCACCTGAACCCAGGAGGCTGAGGATGTGGTGAACAATGATAATTCCACTGCTCTCCATCCTGGGCAGCAAAGTGAGACCCCCAATTCACAAGTGAAAAAAATCAGGTAAGAAACTGAGAGGAGAAAGGAAAATGGTGTGTCTAGGACCTCTCCCAGGAATCCATGACCAGACAGGATCAGACAGGACCCAGTCCCAAGCCCTGCTGCCCATGGGTGTCACCTGCGAAGTCTTAAAGAAATCCCAATGCTGGGTTGCTGCCAAGGCCAATTACCTTTGACCCTCTGGGAGTGGGAAGGAGGGGTGGGACCAGGCATCCCTATTTTTACAAACTCCCAGGTGAGTCCAAAGTGCAGCCAAGGTTTAGACTCATTAGCCAACCGTGGGGACCCTGACAAGCCTGGAGATATGCAGACCCCACTCTCAGGATTTGATTTCAGTTCACTTTGAACAAGAGCTGAGCTGTCCAATATGGCAGCCGCCAGCCCATGTGGCTCTCGAGCTCTGGAAAGGTGATGAGTCCAGGCTGAGACACGCAGCAAGGAGGAAATACATACCAGCTCTTTGAGACTTGGTATAGAAGAAGAATATAATCTCACGAATTAGCTTCTAAAACATGCTGAAAGGGCATATTGGGCTAAATACATTATTATTAAAATTAATTTTACTTGTCTTTTTTACTTTTTTAGAGTGGCCGTAGACAAATTTTAAATTACAACATACTGCTCACATTCCATTTCAATTGGGCAGTTGAGGTACTAGCCAACTGAAAACTGTCTCCTCTGTAGTTCTGTAGGTAAGTTAGTTTCATCTGTTTTTGACAACAATTTTCTTCAGTGTTTCACTTTATCGTTTCACTTATACAGCACTCTTGAAATGACAAAAATAAAGAAATTGAGACCAGATTAGTGGTTGCTAGGATTGGGGACTGGGGGTACAGGGAAGAGGCCAGTGTGGTTATGGAAGAGCAATATGAGGGATGAAGGGAAGGTCCTGCATTTTGTCTGCATTAACACCATTGCCCTGGTTGGGACACGGTGCCATCGTTTTGCAAGATATTCCCATCAGGGGAAACTGGGTAAAAAAAGCACCTGGCTCTCTCTGTGTATTTCTCACAACTGCATGTGCACCTACAATTATCTCAAATAAAAAGTTTGGTTGGCTGGGCTCGATGGCTCAGCCTGTCATCCCAGCACTTTGGGAGGCCAAGGTGAGTGGATTGCCTGAGCCCGTAGGTCAAGACCAACCCATGCAACTTGGTGAGACCTCATCTCTACAATAAATCAAAAATTAGCCAGGCGTGGTAGTGCATGCCTGTAGTTCCAGCTACTTGGAAGCCTGAGGCG
>NW_006978817.1:0-732 GCF_000164805.1 Carlito syrichta | reverse complement strand
CTTCTTATTGTTGTCTGATACTTCTTGCCTTCTTTGTGTGGTCTGATACTACTTGCCTTCGTATCGTCGTCTAACACTGCTCGCCTTCTTAGTGTCTTCTGATACTCCTTTCCTTAGTGCCGTCTGATACTCTGAATTGTTACTGCCATCTGGTACTACTATCATTATTACTGCCGTCTGATACTACTTGCCTTGTTAGTGCCGTCTGATAATACTTGCTTTATTAATGCCGCCTGATCTTACTTGCCATATTAGTGCCGACTGATCCTACCTGCCTTATTAATCTCGCCTGATCCTACTTGCCTTATTAGTGCCGACTGATTCTACTTGCCTTATTAGTGCCGTTTGATCCTACTTCCCTTATTAGTGCCGTCTGATACTCCTTGCTTTATTAGTGCCGTCTGATACTCCTTGCCTTATTAGTGCCATCTGATCCTACTTGACTTATTAGTGCCATCTGATCCTACTTGACTTCTTACTGCCGTCTGATATTTCTTGCCTTCTTAGTATCCTCTGATATTACTTGCCTTCTTAGTGTCGTCTGATACTCCTGGTCTTCTGAGTTTCGTCTGATACTACTTGCCTTCTTAGTGTCGTCTGATACTACTCCCCTTCTTAGTTTCATCTGATACTACATGCCTGCTTAGTGTCATCTGATACTACTTGCCATTTAGTGTCGTCTGATACTACTTGCCTTCTTAGTGTAGTCTGATACTACTTGCCCACTAAGTG
>NW_006978816.1:0-346 GCF_000164805.1 Carlito syrichta | reverse complement strand
AGGAAAAGGAACTAAAGTCATAATCTGAGAAAAAGAAACTTAACTGCTTAAACAAAACTTAAAATTTTCTATGAATGCTTATTACTGTTTAAATCTTTCCGATGGAAATTTTATCATCTTAATTGTATGGTTTAACCAAACAAGTCTGTTGTAAAAATCAAATAGTAGCTATCACAGTCTTGGATAATGGACTGCACGATTACCATGACAATGGCCATGGGCTGAAGCAAACAGAATTTCGGCATGTAATGAAACTAGAAAAACGTCCTGCCAGGCGAGAAGCAGTACATTAAAACTATTATGATAATTAATTTTCTAATTTTAATCCTAGGAGAAACTGCATTTG
>NW_006978815.1:0-310 GCF_000164805.1 Carlito syrichta | reverse complement strand
TATTACTTATATTATTTATTACTTATATATTATTTATATTGCTTATATATATTGCTTATACTGCTATATATACTGCTTATATTGCTTATATTATTTATTTTACTTATATTATTTACATATTACTTAGGTATGACTTATTTATATTACATATATGTTCTTTATATACATAGCTTATATTGCTTACATATTGCGTATATATATTACTTATATTACTTATATCACTTATACTTTACTTATATACATTTGTTTATTATTACTTGAGCTATCTACATTCCTGTAAGGAAAAGAAAAGTGTGACTAAGTTCAGGCT
>NW_006978814.1:0-784 GCF_000164805.1 Carlito syrichta | reverse complement strand
AGACTCAAGCTTTCAAACGCCAGTACCTGTGAACAGGAGTACTCAAATACAGGCAACTGCACGGCTGTTGCTAAAAATAAGGAATGTGGAATTATACGAGTCCTCAGTCCTGAAAATCTACAGGGCATCTTGCTGACGGCTAAAGAAGAATCAGGGATTCGAGACCTTAATGTGTGTAATAGCAATCCTCATATACAGGACACTACATGGCCTCTTCCTAAGAAAAAATAAGAAATCTGTTTTCCACGGTTCCTCCATCAAAAAATCTACATGGCGTCTTAATAAGGGATAAACTATAATAAGGATTTCGAAACAAGAATGTAGAGAAAGAGAGTCCTCACATACAGGACACTACATGACCTCCAACTAATTACAAATAAAGAATCATTGTTGTACGCATCGTCATTCCAAAAAATTCCCAGGGTGTCTGGTATTGGACAAACAAGAATCAGAGCTTCGGGCTCTCAAATGTTTCAGAGAAATTTAGAATGTGGATATTATGAATCGGTCATTTTAGAACTCCAGCAACCATCTGCTCCTCTTAAAAGTTGTAAATGGGTATTGGGCACTCCAAGTCCGTAAGGTTCCTCAAAACAACTAAAGTCAGATTCCAGGACTAAAAGAATCTTCTTGTCATATTTGAATGTAACTCTGGTCCTAAGGTAAATCTTGTAATCCTTCCCTTCTGTGTCTCTTTTTATTTTGAGAAGTTACAAGGGTTTTCCACTTTCCAAATGTTTACTACGTACTTTTAATGATAAACAGCAATCATGGACACCACGTC
>NW_006978813.1:0-302 GCF_000164805.1 Carlito syrichta | reverse complement strand
TATGGGGTGTCCTGTGTGCACCTGGACCTGCTCATGTGAAAGGCACATGCTACCTTTTGTGTCCTGTGATGATGACTTTGCAGAGATTGGGGATAAAAACCCTTGGATAACACTCAATAAACTACTTCTGCTCAACCTTGAACAAGAGTCCACTTTCTTTCTCCCCCCTAGTCACCAACGCCATCCCACCTCCCGGAACCCTCGACCTTGCAGGAGCTGGACTCCTGCAGAGACACATAATGATAAAACAGTTATAACTAACCAAGATCATAAATATGGAAATACATCTTCAAATCAATTAG
>NW_006978812.1:0-355 GCF_000164805.1 Carlito syrichta | reverse complement strand
TAAGTGTTGGGATTATGAGCTACCATGCCCAGCCAAAAATGTGTACATTTTTTTGGTACCCCAGGTAAATATGGGAAAGTACTTGTTTTCTTCTCTCCCAATTTCATCTACCTATATATAATCAGTTTTAATTTCAAAGAAAGGTAGTCTCTCACTTTGTTGATCACTTCTTGAAGTGGACTTTAATCAGTCCAGCTTCCAACTTTTTTGTACTGGTTGGAAGTTGAGACCCTGACTCACCTGTTGGTTCGATGCAAAATAATATTCATTCTGGGCTGATGCTATGATAGTGTACATTTCTATAAAAGAAATCAGAGAAGTAGCACCAACAACAAAAATAGCATTCCATGGACTG
>NW_006978811.1:0-302 GCF_000164805.1 Carlito syrichta | reverse complement strand
TAGCTAGTTGACTTAACTACCAGACTAGCAACTGGGCTGATTAGCTGGTTAGCCAGCTGAATTAACTAGCTAGTTAAATGGTTCTCTACACGGCTAGTCTTCTGGCGTATCTAGCTAGATAGTTGGCTGGATAGCTGGCTAAGCAGCCGACTAGCTAGTGGGCTGACCAACTGGCTAGCCAGTCAGCTTAGTCATCCAGCTGGATGAATGGTCAGATAGCCAGCTGGTTTCACTAGACAGCCACTCTGATTGTCAGCCAACTAGCCAGCTGGCTTAACTAGTGGGCCACCTAACTGACCAGC
>NW_006978810.1:0-316 GCF_000164805.1 Carlito syrichta | reverse complement strand
CCACACCTCCTTATACTCTCTCCCTTTTGGATTTTAGGCTCAACTGACTGGCATTAACATCGAACTAGAGATCGTAAGACTGACTAAACACACTTTTTTGTGGCAATAAGATATCAAATTTCAACCAGACTCAGGTATACTATCACCTGCTCTCTGTGGACTGCCACCCCTGAGATATCATCTACATAACCAGGTCTGGCTTCCACAACCCTGTTATTTTTGTGTCAGCATTCCTTTCTACTAACTACTTAAATTATTAGACAAAGCTGAAATCTTTAAACCAACTGGTAATCAGAAAATCTTTGACTCCAAATAT
>NW_006978809.1:0-324 GCF_000164805.1 Carlito syrichta | reverse complement strand
TTCATTTTCAGCAAGATGCCCTGATTTTCCCTCTTGATGTGGATTTCAAACTCTGTATACCAAAAGACAGATTCCCAGAAGTTTTCTAGGGATGTGGAAACCATTATTCCTGGTTACCTTTAAAAATACATACTAAACGTTTGGCAACTGCAAAACTCTTGTCCTCTCTCAAAATAAAAAGAGAAACAGAAGGTGAAGGATGACAGGGTTCACCTTAAGACCAGAGTAACATCCAAATATGGCAAGAAGATGCTTTTTATCCTGTAATGGCCTTAATTGTTCCGAGGAACCCAACATACTTGGAGTGCCCAATACCCTTTTACA
>NW_006978808.1:0-325 GCF_000164805.1 Carlito syrichta | reverse complement strand
GCTTGCCATCTGGCTAGCTAGGTAGCTTGCTACTTAAATCAGCTGAATAGTTAATTCAGCTGGCTAGCCAGGTGATGACCAAGTTAAGTCAATTGACTAGCCAGCTGACTAGCTAATTAAGTCAGCTAGTTTAGCCAGCTGGCTCTCCTGGTGGCTAGAGTGTTAGACAGCTAGTTAAGTCAGCTGGCTAGCCAGCTTGATAATTCGTTGTCAGCTAGTTTAGTCACCTGGCTGGCCAGATTCCATGGTCTTTAATCAACTAGTTAAATCAGTTTGTTAACCAGCTGTGTAGCTAGTTAAGTCACCTCAGTAAATCAATTGGCTC
>NW_006978807.1:0-326 GCF_000164805.1 Carlito syrichta | reverse complement strand
GGTCGCTGGGATTGAGTGGAACGTGGATACCTCACACTCCCCGTCGGGACTGATTACTGCCACCAGCATGACCTTTGATCTTAGGACCCAGTCTCCTGGATTTTCTCACCCCTTTTCTGGTTTCTCTGGTTGTGGCACCTCCTCCCTTCACCTGTGCTGTGCAGCATTGACAGTTATAACAGAAAGGGCCTCAAGGTCTAGTTTTTAGGGTTTTTTAGTTGTCTCACTCTGGAACCACAGGTGTAAGCCACCACACCCAGCTGCTTTTTTTGATGTATTGTAAAGATGAGGTCTCACCAAGTTGCCCAGGCTTGTATTGAAACCCT
>NW_006978806.1:0-326 GCF_000164805.1 Carlito syrichta | reverse complement strand
TTTGGAATCGGAATCCCGCTCTGTCATCCAGCCCATAGCACTGGGGGACGCTTATGGGCACCATGGACTCCACTTGCCAGGCTCAGGAGATCGTCCTGCCTCAGTCCCCTGAGCGGCTGGAATCACAAGCCTGTGCCACCATGCCCAGTTAATCTTTGGATTCATTTTTCATGGCCGAGACGAGGTGTCTCCCAGTATGCTGGACTGGTCTTGAACCTACAGACTCAGGTCATTTACTCGCCTTGACCTCTGAAGGGCTGGGATGCCAAGTTGAACTCCTGAGCCTGGCGTGTGGTTGTGTCAGTGGTGCTTGGTATCATCTTTCT
>NW_006978805.1:0-450 GCF_000164805.1 Carlito syrichta | reverse complement strand
TGCTCTGGTCTGGTTGACAGAGAAGGATTCCAACTCCAAACAATAATAGTCACCACCACCGCAACCACCAGCACTCCTGCCACCCAGCATGAGGGGTCACCCTCAGGGATGGTAGAGGAAGAGGGACTTTCCTGCCTGTCATTCATGGGATGTTTCAAAGATGGCAACTGGCTAGTCCATCCTGCCCCTTAGGACACATGTCCCAGAAGGTCTGCCTCCAACCCCTACAAAAGTGTCTCACGGCAAAGACTCGTGTGAGCTCATGGAACAGACAGCTCCGAGTTAGGGTGACCGTGAGGCACAGAGCAATCAAGGCAGTTTGGCAACACCGCAGCCAGCCCAGGTTCTGGTTGCTCAGTCTACCACTTTCAGGCAGAGGTGGGCCCTTTCCTCTCCCGATTACTCCACTGTCCCTCGCCCACAGGGACCTTTTCCAAGGGAATTGTTGAC
>NW_006978804.1:0-3579 GCF_000164805.1 Carlito syrichta | reverse complement strand
CGCCTCAGGCTTCCAAGTAGCTGGAACTACAGGCATGCACTACCACGCCTGGCTAATTTTTGATTTATTGTAGAGATGAGGTCTCACCAAGTTGCATGGGTTGGTCTTGAACCTACGGGCTCAGGCAATCCACTCACCTTGGCCTCCCAAAGTGCTGGGATGACAGGCTGAGCCATCGAGCCCAGCCAACCAAACTTTTTATTTGAGATAATTGTAGGTGCACATGCAGTTGTGAGAAATACACAGAGAGAGCCAGGTGCTTTTTTTACCCAGTTTCCCCTGATGGGAATATCTTGCAAAACGATGGCACCGTGTCCCAACCAGGGCAATGGTGTTAATGCAGACAAAATGCAGGACCTTCCCTTCACCACAAGGATCCCTCATATTGCTCTTCCATAACCACACTGGCCTCTTCCCTGTACCCCCAGTCCCCGATCCTAGCAACCACTAATCTGGTCTCAATTTCTTTATTTTTGTCGTTTCAAGAATGCTGTATAAGTGAAACGATAAAGTGAAACACTGAAGAAAATTGTTGTCAAAAACAGATGAAACTAACTTACCTACAGAACTACAGAGGAGACAGTTTTCAGTTGGCTAGTACCTCAACTGCCCAATTGAAATGGAATGTGAGCAGTATGTTGTAATTTAAATTTGTCTACGGCCACTCTAAAAAAGTAAAAAGACAAGTAAAATTAATTTTAATAATAATGTATTTAGCCCAATATGCCCTTTCAGCATGTTTTAGAAGCTAATTCGTGAGATTATATTCTTCTTCTATACCAAGTCTCAGAGAGCTGGTATGTATTTCCTCCTTGCTGCGTGTCTCAGCCTGGACTCATCACCTTTCCAGAGCTCGAGAGCCACATGGGCTGGCGGCTGCCATATTGGACAGCTCAGCTCTTGTTCAAAGTGAACTGAAATCAAATCCTGAGAGTGGGGTCTGCATATCTCCAGGCTTGTCAGGGTCCCCACGGTTGGCTAATGAGTCTAAACCTTGGCTGCACCTTGGACTCACCTGGGAGTTTGTAAAAATAGGGATGCCTGGTCCCACCCCTCCTTCCCACTCCCAGAGGGTCAAAGGTAATTGGCCTTAGCAGCAACCCAGCATTGGGATTTCTTTAAGACTCCCCAGGTGACACCCATGGGCAGCAGGGCTTGGGACTGGGTCCTGTCTGATCCTGTCTGGTCATGGATTCCTGGGAGAGGTCCTAGACACACCATTTTCCTTTCTCCTCTCAGTTTCTTACCTGATTTTTTTCACTTGTGAATTGGGGTCTCACTTTGCTGCCCAGGCTGGAGAGCAGTGGTATTATCATTGTTCACCACATCCTCAGCCTCCTGGGTTCAGGTGATCCTCTCTCATCAGCCTCCCCTGTAGCTGGTACCATAGGTGCCACCACACCCAGCTAATTTTTCTTTTCTTAATTTTCTGTGGAGACAAGCTCTCACTATGTTCCCAGGCTGGTCTCAAACTTCTGGGCTCAATCAATCCTCCTGCCTTGGCCTCCCCAAACGCTGGGGCTATGGGTATGAGCCACCCCACCTGGCCCCTTCCCTGACTTTTTGGAAAGCTGACACTTTCCGTTCCAGTGGTCTCCAGAGGTTTCTGTGCTTCTGGGCCTTGCGATGTGCTGAGTCTCCCCCAGCCCACCCAGATCTCCACCTTGGCAGTTGGTGGGAGTCCTCAAGCCTGGTTTCAGGCTGGGATGCAGGCAAGCTTCTCCCCCTGTCGCTCCCACCCCGTGAGCGCCATGTTCTCAGGCCCAATATTTTCCGTCCTGGGCTCAGCTGGCCCAGTGGACAACCTTGTTTCCTCTCTGGACCCAGAAATGGAGCCCCCAGCCTCGGTGCTGTCGCACATGCTCAGAGAAGCCCTGTCAGGAGGTGCTGTGCCTGGACTGCTGATGAGACCCTGAGGGCCCTGCCCTTGAGCTGGAGGACTGGGAACCGGACCACCTGGCCCACTGCTCCCCAGCACGTCTGCACCAGCCTCATCCAGAGCCTGATGAGATCACAGTCTGTGCTGCAGGCTGCAGCTGCCCCAGCCGGGCTGAGGCAAACCCTCGTCCTACCTCGTGCTCCTCTTTCCAGACCAGTGCCCTGGATGCCCGGTGGCGTGTCGCTGGCTGAGAAGCAGGGCGAGCAGCAGCCCCCACCTCCCCTACCGTGTCACTCGCCATCTCAAGGGGCCCAGTGAAGGGTGAAATCCTTCCCCTGCATCCTGGCAATGGCTTTCCTCCCCAGGCCTCTTGTTGCTGCCAGCCAGTCAGGAGACATTAAGGTCTCTTTGAAGCCCTGTAAGTACCTTGAGTTCATCTCTCAAGAGTCGCAAGGCATCTTCCAGGGCACAGACTTGCAGTGCCAGCAGCAAGACCCTCCAAGGGCCACTGGGCCACCTTCTGGGCCTCAAGAACCCATGGACCTTTGCTCTGGCTCCCACATGGCCTTGGGCTTCCTCACTCATAGGGACATGCTCCAACTTCGCTTAATCTTAAGTCGCAGTAGTGGAAAACTGCCAGGGGAGGGGGGTGGGATCGGCAGTTGAGAGAAACTGCCAGGGGAGGGAGGGGCCTGCCTCATCAACAAGGGTACCTGCACAGTCAACGTTTGTATACCTCACCCTGAATTGTACCCCACATCTTTAAATACAAAATCTTCAGTCATGGGGCCAGAGCGGGGGGACAAGAACACACCAAGATGAGCACTGACTCCTCGGAGAAACACATCGTGTGTCTTCAAGCTGTTCCTCTCCTTGCACATCCGGTTCAAGGCTCTCACCCTGAAGTGCCTGGTGCATCATTTCCCATCATTTCCAGGCTAGAACTTTGGGCTTGTGGGTGTCATGTCTGGACTCCCAGCGACCTGACTGGTTCCCCTGTTCAGCCCTGGGCTTGAGACGGGGCTGGGCCACGGCTGGGATCAGGGCTGGGACATGGGGGAGAAGGACAGGAGTAGCGGGTGGTAGAAGGAAGGGGAGGCTTGGGTGGGCGTCCTACGAACCGTGGGTTCCTGACCTACAGCACAGTGTACTGGAAGCCGCAAAGGATGCTGGGAGGAGGTCTTTACAGGAGTGCAGTGCAGTGCCTTGTACTCTGCGGGCCACGTCTGGTTGTCCTGCGAGAACACCCCTGGGGCCATGCAGTGTCTCTCTCAGGGGTGTGCCTCCTGCAGGGTGGCAGGCTGGCTGACTGCATTCCGGGGATTTCTCAAAACCTAGACTCTCACCACCCCTCCTTCCTTGCTCTGCCCAGAAGGAGAGAGTAGCAGCAGAAGAAATGCCGTCTGGAAAGAGAAACGCACACTCGGATCATGGAGTGGCTGGCATGATCACGGACAGCCCGGTGTCCAGCAAGAAACACTCTATGGCCTCCCTCTCTCTCTCCTCCCCCTTCTCTCTTTTCTCACCTCCTCCCTCCTTCACCTCCTCCTACTCCTCCCCGTCTTCTCCTCCACAGCCACTATTTTAAAAGGAAACTATCTGGTGTGTGCATCCACTTGAGTGACCCAAAGGCTAAGGAGAAAATGACTCCAGTCTTCAGCTCCTTTATCTTAGGCAGGAGCCTGACAATGTCGAGAAAA
>NW_006978803.1:0-4477 GCF_000164805.1 Carlito syrichta | reverse complement strand
CCCTCCCTCTCCTAGCAGTTTACTCAACTGCCAATTCCACCTTATCTCTCTGACAGTTTCCATTACTTCCAAATACTTTCTTATAGTATTATAATTGTTCAAGATCCACTTATGAATGAGAACATATTGTGCTCTGTTCTTTGTTTTCTGTGATAGGTCCTTGAGTATGATCGACTCCAAATCTATACAAGTTGCTGCGAAGTCCATATATTTGTCCTTCTTTATAGCTGCATAATATTCCATTGTGCATTTGTACCACATTTTCTTTATCCAGTCCAGCTTCAGTCAGCAACATAGTTGGTTCCATGTTTTTGCTATTGTGAATAGAGCTGCAACAAACATACGTGTGCAGCTATCTTTTTTGTAGAATGATTTGAGTTCCTCCGGGTATATTCCCAATAGAGGAAGTGCTGGGTCATATGGAAGGTCAATTTCTAGTCCCATTGGAGCCTCCTGTAAGTTCTAATAAACCAGTATATCTCTCTGCTGGACCTATGGCTACCACCTTGGAATGAGCAAAGAATATTATGTGCAAGCCCTGTTGACGTTACTGTATTACAAATTGTGTAGTCAGGCAGCATATTCCAGAGAAGCCCTCATTGTAGTGTCCGGGGGTAAGATAGAGGTTGGGGTAATGTTGCTGGGAGAAATCCCATGGTGGACCACTGGTACTATGTGGTTGAAAGTTGCCAGCTTGATAAATAGCTGGAAACCACTAAGTGAATACTGGATGACCCGAAAATGCCAACTGGACAGATGGAATTAATAAAAAATATGATGAGAAAGGAAATTTCAGAAGAAAAAAGATAGCTGTGCAGTTGCATCAGCTGTGAAATGGGCACTGCTTTGCACTATCCAAGTGGCTACTGAACAGAAGACAGCCACCAGGAACCAGGTGAAGAAATTGCAGAATGAGTCAGATTGGAAAGAGAAGCTTGGTTGATTCAGGCAGAAAATAGGGACATGTTATATTGCTGGCTGGAGAAGACTAGTAACCAGCTACATGACTTAGCATGCCGCTTTGCAAAAGTGAAAGAAAAATGGTTGCTTATGGCATGTATCCACACTGTGATTGACCACAAATGTGGGATCCCACACAGGAACCAGACTCCTCAGAAGAGAAGGTTGAAATAGAGATGATAGAGGAAGCAGAAGAGCTCCCAGAGATGAGGGATCACCTGGTGATTATTCATAAAATAAAGAAACAATGGTAACAGCTGGAGGGTCAAGATCCAGCACATCTATCATCCCTCTGCAGTCTATGCACATGAGTGTATACCCATATACTTCAGTGGAGCTGATGCAGCTGGCAGCAAAATCCAGGCAGAAGAGTAGGGAAAATCTAGAGGGCTGGTTGGTAAGGTTATGGGATACTGGCGCTGATGGCATAGGACTATTGGGGAATGAGTTGATGAAGATGGCTTTAGTTACCAACCTCCTTGAGACAGAATGTATGAAAAGGGACAGTATGATGATAATGCTTCACTCCTAACATGGCTCATGGTAGGATGAAGAGCTGCTTGGCCAAAGGAAGATGTTGTCCCATTTTCCCTCCCTTGGTGGAACACCATGGAGGAGCTACAGGATTACTTCTGGGAACTGGGGATACATCAAGCTTTATGCATAAACCCCTTAGATGGGACAGAAGAGTACTCCTTAGAGCTGGAATGAAAGATAAGGTACTGCAGTCAGCTATACCTTCCTCTTATAGAATTCTGATATCTGGGTTATCCCTTCTTGTAGATGAGCTTGTACAAGGGGCCATGAAATGACAGTGGGCCTGGGAGAAATGGATTTGAATTTGCAGAAATGGGGAGTTTGAAACGTGAAGGAGGTCCTGAATAGTAAAAATGTTTTGAAGGGCCCTGTAAAGGTAACCCAGAAAATGTGGATATATTTAATTGAGGCAGGAGTGGATCCTAACAAAATAGATTTAAGCAAACCAATGCGATGTCAGTGAAATTATAAAAGCAACTCCTCAAAGAAAAGCTCTACCAACCTATCCCTGAAAAGAGGGCTGAAATCCAGGTACTAAAGTGGACCCCCAGTGAAAAGGAACCCCCCCAAAGTAAAAGCAAGCAGGCAGGAAGTGTGAGTCAGAACTGGAGTTTGCAGGGTCCCTAGATGCTGGTCCTGTTCAGTGCTGCTTACTGTGGGGCTATTGTGCAGTTAGAGCTCAGCGCGAACTCAAGGTTGGAATACACACCAAGACTTGATTTATTGCTGGAATCTTTCCTACTCTCTAACAGTTTCTTTAATATTAATTATGCAAATTGTCAAGCCCATTTCGCATTCACCTGGGAAGGAAGACAGTGGATGTCCACAGTGCTGCCAATGATATATTTGCACAGCCCAGTGTTATGTCATGGCATAGTCACTCAAGATTTGGAAATTTGGAGGTGACCTGCATCAGTATCTGTATTTAATTATATAGATGATATCATGCCAACCTCTGATTCTCTTATAGACAGGGTGCACCCCTGTTGATTGAATATTTTCAGGTGAAAATATCAGCCATCGACAAGATCCAGGTTTTTCCCTGCCCAACACTGCCTGAGAAGTTGCAAGAGTTTGGGACCTTGTTGGCATATTGGAGGACTTTTGTCCCACATCTAGTACAGATATTATGACACCTGTACAGATTGACCAAGGGTGGATCCCAATGGGGCTGAACATGAGAACTCCAACAGGCATTCAGTACTGCCTAAAGTGCTGTGGATACATCCAGACATTGGGCATTCTAATCCAATTCCTTCCCTGTGAATTGGACATAAATGATACTCAGGAAGGACATGATTAAGGGCTTTGGAAACTACAGGGAAAAATCTCACCTTCCCATTGGCTTTTTGTTGCAGACCTGGAAAGTTGTTTGAAACCTGCTGCAATCGCATTGAGCAGCAGGTCAACACAGCATATCAAGATGTCTTGGTAAGGTAGCCAGTCACTGCACAAACCTGGTAACTGTGTCACTAGCCTGCCCATAGAGGGATGGATTCATGTCATCTTTTATAGGCCCTCCAGCTGAGCCACACAGAAGATGACCCTTGCCAAATATTGAGCATAACTTCAGCAGTGTAGTCAGCTCTCTACAAGTCCTCTAAGCTAAAAACTGTGACAGCTCCTAGGGCCGATAATGTTCATTGATGCAAGTGAGCAACCAACAGAGCAAATAGTCATTACCTTGGTGCCTGTTAGGGAGGGAATACCACTGGTGCCAGAAGAGGCTTGATAGATGGGTGGATCATGCTGGGAGCAACCTCCTTGATGGTGAGCCATTGTATACCAGGCCCAGAAAATATCTGGATGGAAAACAAGACTGGGAAAAGCAGTCACAGGGCAGAGTTGTGCGCAGTGTAGTTGGTGATTTCCAAAGAGACAGTCCCACTGACAATTTGCATAGACACCTGGGAAGTGTTCAAAGACAGATGCTCTGGATGCCACAATGTCACCAGTAGCAATGGACATCATAGAAAAGCCCTTGTGGGGCCAAGATATGTGGGAACACTCATTGCAGGGGTGGATAACCCAGATACATGAAGCAATTCACACTCTCAATGAGAAACCCTGTGAAGGCTATCCAACACCCCTAGACATGCCAAAACAACTGTAGATAGCACCTTTGTTGATGCAAATTCATATGCAAGAGTAATAATTGTGACCAAGCTAGGGAAGAAAGAATAATCTGTTGCTACCCACCCTACAAGATATAGTACCTGGAGATAATACTTTATTGGCCCTGGGAAGTTCAATCTGAGCCCTGTTAGTGCTCTCTGCTTGCGTCCTGGGGAGAGGGGATAGATCATAATTTGGTTATTCATCCTATGGTTATGGGTAATAACCACTGGTCTCAAAAAATCAAAAGGGGGATTATTATCATTTCCATGTGGCAATTCTGGACACTCTCCCTGTAATTTCATGTCATGGACAAGAGGGCTCCCAGACCTTATAGAACATGGTATTTCAGACCAGGGTGGTCTCCCTAATGTGTCACACTGCTGTCATAGGACAGGAATTGCTTGTGTTTTATCTGATAATTGAGTTTTATTTTTGATTGTTTATTGATCTCTCTTATCACCCTTAGCCCAAGATCCCTTTTCCAAGTGATTTGAATCACTATGCTTTTTCTTTTAGGCATAAGGTAATCATAGGTGTTATAATTACTGTAGCAATTTCGAATCCTGTGTCCCTTATTGAATATGCAGGATATAGATGCCATATTTGACTTGTATTTCCACCTCAGGGAACTGGCAAAGGATCAATGTTATGTGAAGTTTATAAGAACAGAAAAAGGTCAATGTAGGGGTAAAGTGTGAGGTAATTGTTCAGAAGTAGACCCTTTTCCATCTGGTTTTTTTTCTGTTCCCTCCATTAGAGAGTAGCTTCTGGCCAAGGATGGTCTCTGAAGATATGCATATTCCCAGTAATGAGTCACAAGATGCAGTGATCCAGCATATCAGAACTGAGAACAATGTGGGTG
>NW_006978802.1:0-4869 GCF_000164805.1 Carlito syrichta | reverse complement strand
TCCACAGCAGCTCTTGGGTCTGGCATCTCACTGTGGGCAAGAAGTCAGTTTGATCATGGGTTCAGCTGCCTCTAGGGCAGAAGGGTCTGTGTGAAGGAAAAACTAGCTGTCATCACAGGAGCCAGGCATGCAGCCAAGGTGAGGGAAGTGTGAGGGCTTAGCAAAATGTGTGGAAGGAAGTTCCTGAAGAGAAGCCATCAATTCACAAGGCTGGTGGCTTGCATGGGAGCCTCACGTTAGAACCGAGCAGTCAGACTTTCTCTGCAGAAGCAGCCTGTTTATATTTCTTTTGTCTTCTCCTTACCTTGTTGGTTTTTTTTTTTTAACAGTGAGTAGAAATGGCAGCTAAACTTCATGTCTTTCCCAGAAAGAAACAAAGATTATAGAAATGGGGGAGGGGTGCATATATATTTAGTTCCTCATAGTTTTGGTGAGAGCAGTAATTTGTTCAATAATTTTTTTTTCTATCCTAGACTGTACCTATGCTGGGTTTTGGTTATTTTGTACTTTTGGAAATTAGTCCACCATTTTATTTTATTTTAATTTAATTTTTTATTTCATTTTTTGAGTCAGAGTCTCACTCTGTCACCCAGGCTGGAGTGCAGTGGCATGCAGCCTCGACCTGCTGAGGTCAGGCAATCCTTCTGCTTCAGCCTTCCAAGTCTCTGGAACTACAGGTGCATGCCACCACGCCCACCTTTTTTTTTTTTTTTTTGATTTATTGTAGAGATGAAATTGCCCAGACTGGTCTCGAACCAGTCCTCTCCTTTCCACTTCCCAAAGTGCTAGGATTAGAGGTGTGAGCCACCATGCCCAGCCAAGTTTACCATTTTAAAGAGACAAGAACATCATGAAGGTAATAAATGCTGTTTAAAGGAAAGCTCAGTTTGTTTAGTTTAAGAATGTGAAGAGCACAGGAACTGAGTCAAAGTTCAATTCTGAATAATTTAAAATTTAAAAGGAAAACATTCTTTAAAACCCCCAGATGCATTATTTACATTGAAAGTTTAAGAAGAAAGTAGAGACAGTGACTAATCTTTCTTTCTCTTGTTTTCTTCTGTTTGAAAGCCCCCTGGTTTGCTGTCTGTAGGTAGATCTGCCCCCACATCCAGAGGTGGGACCACTTCAACTTTCTCAAGTACATTCCACTTGGCAGCCAATTTCAGGATTTAGCATCATCCTTGATTTGGATTGTCCCTGGTGCTCATTTTCTTCTTTACCTCTCACTCCTGTAGAAAGTCATTTTCCATTGGCATCTTTGGTCATTGGAGTCCCAGGCACCAGAGAGCTTGGGACGACCCCTCAAATGCTCGCAAACAATCAGTTATCTTCTCTCATTTCCCTTCTGTTGTAGAACTAATTGCAGTTATAGTTTGACTTTTCTCAGCTCTTTCTCAAGCACCCAGCACAGTGTAGCATGCTGGACTCGCAGGACTCTGGAGCAGGAAGGAATCACTGGGATGGTCCCTACCATCCCCTTCCTGTGACGGAGGAGGCAGC
Source organism: Carlito syrichta (assembly GCF_000164805.1). Lineage (NCBI taxonomy): Eukaryota > Metazoa > Chordata > Mammalia > Primates > Tarsiidae > Carlito > Carlito syrichta. The sequence continues at coordinate 3,369 of NW_006978802.1, read as the reverse complement.
AAACACAAGGCCAATGTCCTCTTCTTGTGGTCACTGCTGAGTAACTGTGGAAATACAGCCAAAGCCCATGTCTCCCGGCTCTGCCTGGTGCTATTTTCACTATACCACGTTGTTTTGGTTGATTAGACTTGTTTCTTGTCCAGCTGTCACTTTTATCATTTTAATGATTGTATAGCATTATGATGGCTTAAATCCATGTGTGAAATGAAAAACTACATGATAGAGTTACTTTCTCTCAACGCATATTTAATGTACAGGTGCTGGGTTGGATAGACTGGTAATTTCTCATTTAATTCCATGGTATTCTTTAAAGTAGGTTTCACATCCAATAACTCAAAAGATAATTCTATAGCTAGCATGGAAGGTGATAAATGTTAGAAACAGTTTTTCTGTCTTCAGAATCTCTGCCCTTTTAATGTTTCTCAGTTACATATTCAGAATAAATAAATCTCTAACACTTGAGGTATTCGTCCATGTTAAATTTGAAAATGTCTCATCAGAATAATGGACTTTTAAAAACACTATTATTCTATTCCAAAGTGCTGGAATTACAGGCATGAACCTCCATGCCCAGCCATATTTTTAAAAAACTAAGAAGAGCAATGCATTATATTTACCCAGTTATTTAGAATAGACCTGCTGGAAACAGATTTTTCTCTCAACTTTTATCTGAGAATGTCTTTATTTCACATTTGTCAAGGATAGTCTCACTGGATGTAGAATTCTGTGTTGTCAGTACTTTTAGGACTTAAAAAATGTTCCACTTCTTTCTTCCCTCCATGATTTTTGTTGAGAAATCAACAATCATTTGAATCATTGCTTCCCTATAGGTGGTATATTGTTTCAATCATGCTGCTTTTGGGATTTTTTTTCTTCTAACTCAGTGTTCAGCAGTTAGATTTGAATGTATGAGGTCATTAATTTCTTTAAGCTTATCCTATCTGATGTTTGCTGAAATTTTTGAATCTGCAAGTTTTAATCTCTCACTAGATTTCCAAAGTTTTCAGCCATAATTTCTTCATTTTTTCCAAAAGCATACTCTTTCTCCTCTCTTTGTGGACTCTGATGCATGAATATTAGACTTTTGGGTGTTATCCCGCAGTATTCTGAGAATCGATTTATTTTTTTCTCTTTAGCCTTTTTTTCCTTTCTGTTGTTCACATTGGATAATTTCTATTGATTTGATTTGAATTTACTGACTTTTCCCTCTATGTCAGATGTGACCTCGGTGTGCTTCAGCCAGTAGCCAGTCTTGGTCCTAGGTCGTGGTCTACACTATAGTTCAATTCTCAAAGTTTTTAGTAGGTATCAGTTTAGATCCATGCAAGCATAGTTTGGAGGTGAGCCCAGAAATTCATACACAACTTTATGGAATCACTCTCTTGAACTCCCTCATCTCGGTGATTTCCCTGAAGTTTTCTGGTTCCTTGGAGACCCTTTCCTAGTCCTCTAGTCAAAGCTTTGGGTTTTCCTCTGTGCCCTGCACTTCTGCAATTGCAGGCCAAGTGGCAAAAGGACAGAGGGGACCAAAAAAAAAAGCTATATTTGCTATATACTCTTGGGACCACAGCTTCTCTGCTCAGAGACGATTCCCCTCCTATAGGGCCTTGGGACCTGCCAGGATATTGCCACCACCACCATTGCCACTGGGTTGCTTAAAGACCCTGAAGAGATGCTGTGCCTCCCCCTTCTGCCTGCCTCTGCTTGTGTTTAAGGTCCTCAGAGTGTTGTTCCATGCATTCTACCCAGGCTTTCTAATTGCATTTAGTGGAGAATCAGAGTCAGGTGTACTGCATCTTATCTGGAACCTCAGGAGAATCCTGGAACACTTGTGTCTCTTTGGACTGATGCCCCCTTGCTTTTGATACATTTGCTTATTTGTTCAATGCTAGTATGTATGTAGAGGTTGAGCCCATACCCTGTAAGAAACAGATTTATCAACTAGAATACAGTATTTTCATACAGGTCTTTTCCTCTTTAGCATTATAGCATCAAGTCAAAAGCAGTATTTCCAAAACTACCAGAGAAAGCTCTTTTCATCTTTTTCAGTGTATTTGTGTTTGTCTTTCTCTTTCTTTTCGCTCTTTCCTTCTCTCTTTCCATCTCTCTCTCTCTTTTCCTCCTCCCTCCCTGCTTGCCCCCCCCCTTTTGAGTTGGATTCTCACTCTTTGGCCCAGGTTGGAGTGCAGTGACACAAATGATGGCTCACCACAACTTTGACCTCCGGGGCTCAGGTGATCCTCCTACCTCAACCTCCTGAGTAGCTGGGACTACAGGTGTGCACCACCACACCTGGCTAATTTTTTGATTTATTTTATTTTTAGGGATGATGTTTCTTTGTTGCCTAGATTAGCCTTGACCTCCTGGGCTCAAGCAGTCCTCCTGTGTGGACCTCCCAAAGTGCTATTATTACATGTGTGAGCCATCACACCTGGACTTGCCATTAATTTCTAATACAGTGAGTTTCATTTGGTAAGACAGTGTTTTAAATTTTGGATTTCATATTTTTAAGATAGCCCCAAATACCAGCATGCTCTGACATTCTTGATTCTGTCTTTGGTCCGTTTTCTGGGCCTGACAACATCCAAGTTGTGCTTCAGTGTTAATTGTTTCTTCTACCCCTCACTTGGACCCCACTTCATAACACTGTTGTCAGTTGTCACTGCAGTATTGTACTGTAGTTGGGTATGTGAACAACAGTTTAGGACTTGATAGTGATTACCATGGCATCTAACTCATAATATGCTTGATAACTGAAAGGACAAGACTTTAAAAAATTCACATGATAACCACTGTGTTTTAGCATCAGTTGAAGATAAAATACAACAACATGGTGTTTGAGACCAATTTGTTCCTAGGTCATGTCCCTCTGCTTCATGTTATTGGATTGTCCATGACAAACCATGATGTCTGGCCTGTTTTGTACCTGTGAACTAATCTTTGTAGTGCAGAAAATGTCCAGTATGTATCTGGTTTTTGGCTGCCATACATGAATACTCTAGGCCAACGGCAGTTAAGATTAAAGAGTATCATTTCTTCTCTGCACCTGGAGGGGGTGAAATGGAAAGGCTGTTGGTTTAGAACTAAAGTTCACCTCTCCTTGGATCATTGGTTTTTATTAAAGACGTAAACTGCCTCTTATCAGCATCGATTAAAATGTTATCAAGGGTCTGACCTGGAAACACAGCTGGCAAACTGAAGCATTCTGGTTTTTTTCAACTCATGTCTTCAAAGCTGGAATTCACTTTTAGAATTTAAGTACTGTGTTAAGGGGCTCAAAAATGTCATGGTAGCAACAGCAGTCAGACTGGCATACCACCTCTTCCTTCAAGTGAGTCCCTAACTACAGTTGAAGGAAGGATTTGTTTT
>NW_006978801.1:2330-2746 GCF_000164805.1 Carlito syrichta | reverse complement strand
AGCGAGCTGACTTAACTAGGTGACTTAACTAGCTAGTCAGCTAGCTAGTCAGCTGACTTAACTAGTTAGCTACCCAGATAGGCAGCTGGCTAGCCAGTTGACTTAACTAACTGAATCAACTAAATAGCTAACTATCTTATCTATATGATTTAACTAGCTAGCCCACAGGCTGGCTAGCTGAATTAACTAGTTGGCTTAAACAGTTAGCCAGCTGGATAGACAGCTGAATTAACTAGCTAGCTACCTACCTAGCCAGCTTAGAAGCCAGGTGAATTAACTAGCTGACTTATCTAGCTAGCCAGCTGGCTAGCCAGCTGACTTAATTAGCTTGGTACCTACCTATCCAGCTGGATAGCCAACTGAGTTAACTTGTTGACTTAAGTAGCTAGCAAGTTGGCAAAACTAACTGACTTACC
>NW_006978801.1:0-768 GCF_000164805.1 Carlito syrichta | reverse complement strand
AGCTTACTTAACTCGAAAACATCACTATAAAGCCAGGTATCTCTCTAACTGACTTAACTAACTGGCTACCTACCTTGCAGTTGGCTAGCCAGCTCCCTTATCTAGCTGAATTAACCAGCTAGCCAGATGGCTAGCCAACTGACTTAACTACCTCGCTACTTAGCTAGCTAGTTGACCAGCCAGGTGATTTAATTAACTGAAACAACTAGTTAGCTACCTAGCAAGATAGCTAACTTAATAGTTGGCTAACTACCTAGCTACCAACTGATTTAAACAGTTAGGTAATTAGCTAGCTACATAACTAACAAGCTAGCTTAAATAGTTTGTTGTGTAGCTAGCTAGATGACTTAACCAGCTAGATAACTAGTTAGCTTACCAGTTATCTAACGTGCTAGCTAGCTGACTTAATCATCCAACTTAACTCCTCAGGTAAGGAGCTTCCTAAGTGGCTCAAGCAGGTGACTTAACCCGTTAGCTAACTAGGTATCAAGCTGACTCATGCAGTTGACTTAACTCATTACCTCACTAGCTAGATAAACTACTCAACCAGTCTACTCAACCCGTTTGCTAACTAGCTAGCTAGATTATCCAACCAGCTGACTTAACAAGTTAATTAACTAGCTAACTACCTGACTCAATGTGGTGTCTTAAACCATTAGCTAACTTGCTAGCTAGCTGTCTTAACCAGCTGACATAATTAGAAAACTGACTTAACTAGCTGAATTAGTTAAGTGACTTAACTACTTAGGTAGCTGACTTAATTGGTCA
>NW_006978800.1:0-455 GCF_000164805.1 Carlito syrichta | reverse complement strand
GGTGCCCAACAGAGTAGTTCTGTGAAGGTTGTTACACTGACTGTTCCTTCTCCATGATGGATTCCCCAGTGAACTGGTTTTCCACTCTTATTGGTGCCTCTATGACTAGGCTCATCCGTGTTGGGTGTTCCAGTGATAAGTCCTTCTCTGTGAGGGGTGCCTCCATGACTGACTCACCTCTGTGATGAGTGGCCCATTGAATGTTCTACATCTGCTATTGGTGCCTCACTGATTGGACTTTGTCTGGGATGAGGGATGAGTGCCTCAATGCCTGAACCTGCTTTTTGATGGGTGCATCTAAGTCTAGGCCTCCTCTGTGTTGTCGGAACAGTGACTGTCCCCTGTCTCTGATGCTTGTCCCAATGACTGGGCCCTATCTGTGATTGATGCTTCAATGAGTGCCCCTTCCATGTGATGACTGTGCCAATGACAGTGTCTTCGCTGTGATGGGTGTC
>NW_006978799.1:0-526 GCF_000164805.1 Carlito syrichta | reverse complement strand
TTGACGGCCAACTAGTTAATTTGGCTCACCGGTCTGCTCACTCACCAGCTAATTAGTAACTAGTCAGCTCACTCAGCAGCTGACTAAAGTCAAGTGACCAGTCAGCTCACTTACCAGCAGGTTAGTTTTCATCTTACCAGTTTGCTCACTCGCTGGCCGACTACTTAAGTCAGCTTACCAGTCAGCTCACTTGCTTCCCGATTTGTTAAGTCACCTGACTAGTCGGCTGTCTAACCACAGATTAGTTAAGTTAGGTCACATGTTGGCTCATGTGCTGGTCGAATAGCTAAGTCAGGTAACCGATCCACCTAAGTAGTAAAGTAAGCTAAACTGTCGTCTGACTAGTCGACGAATTTGTCAGCTGACAAGTTAATAAAGCTAACTTGTCGGCCGACTAGGTAGGTCAGATAACATGTCGGCCAAATAGTCGGCTGAATAGTTAGGTCAGCAAACAAGCACACAACTAGTTAACATTGCTAACTACTGGGCCAACTCCTCAGTCATCTTATTAACACAGCTAACTAGG
>NW_006978798.1:0-634 GCF_000164805.1 Carlito syrichta | reverse complement strand
TGCAAGTGTGCACTTTGATGGGGTACTAATTGAGTAGCAGGTGAACATAAATAGAAAGCATCAAGGGTGTGTAGGGGGGAGTTTTTTTGTTGATGAGGGAACATAAAAATGCTGAGAATGTATAAGAAATAAATACAATCTGGGATTTATTTCTCCAACCTCATTCTACCCTCCATAGTATGGGCCTCTTTAGTTTAACATGCTTGCTAGGGAATAACATGGCATTTTAAATGTGTGGGTGATAGAATAAATCAGATAGGTTCCTGAAGCATATAGAAACTTAGGGTTTTGTGTCTTGCATTTTGTTTATGCTTGTTTATGGTTAGATGCTTGTTTATGGTTAGATGTAATGTTTTCTATGGTTGTTGCTGCTTTCTGACATGACTGACTCAGAATGTCACAAGACATATTAATAGTGGCTAGATCATGTAGCACCTAATGTAAAATTTAATTAGGTTTATATTAGAAAACAGACACACACACACACAAAAACCCAAAACAAAACAGAGTGGAAAGAAACATGAAGAATGACTTCAGTTTTCTGAAGTTCAAGGTTTTAATTTTTTTTTTAAAGAAATGGCATTTTGTTTAGTTCACTTAGATTGTCTCAGAATACACAACTAAATTCTTGGAT
>NW_006978797.1:0-390 GCF_000164805.1 Carlito syrichta | reverse complement strand
TGGCTAGCTAGGTAGCTGCTAGCTAAGCCAGTTAGTTAAGTCAGCTGGCTAGCTAGGTAGAGAGCTAATTAAGTCAGTTGACTATTCAGCTGACTAGCTGGCTAATTCAGCTAATTAAGATAGGTGGCTTGCCAACTGGCTGGGTAGGTAGCTAGCTAGTTATGTCAGTTAGATAGCTACCTGGCTAGCTAGTGATGCCAGCGTGTTAAATCAGTTGGCTAGTAAACTGGCTAGCTAGTTAAATCAGCTAGTTATTTCAGCTGACAACCAGCTGTCTAGCTAGTTAACTCGACTCATTAAGTCAGTTGGCTACACTGCTGGTTAGCTAGATAAAAAGCTAGTGAATTCAGAGGGCTAACTGTCTGTCTAGCTAGTTATTTCAGGTAGTTA
>NW_006978796.1:0-782 GCF_000164805.1 Carlito syrichta | reverse complement strand
GCATGTTTTCTATTTCCCTGGGTCTGCCTATTCGGCACATTTCATATAATTAGAATTCGACAATCCCATTGCTTTTTGGATAAAGACACAATTCCTTAATCTTGGCTCTGAAAGTTGGCAAAGTCTGCTCCCTAATTCTTCTCACGTCCTCTCTCAAATTGTGCTTTTTTTCTAGTCTCTCAATTCCACTCACATTGGGCTTCTCTCCTTACTCCCCACTTGCCAGACTTCATCCTATTAAAGATGTTTGCCCATGTGGTTTTCTTTCTCTCCTCTCGTCTAGTAAACTCTGCCTCACTGTTTAACCAAACAAAAAAGCTCAAGTGTTGCTTTTCAGGACTCTGCCAACTAGCTTCAGTCCTCCAGGCATGAAGTCTGACGGCCCTGAGTGCTTCCTTTGTGCAGCATTGCCACACTTTAAAAATTATTTAATTAGTGTACTAACCACACTTTAAAAATTATTTAATTAGTGTCTTTTTTCCCACTGGTCTTAGCTCGCAGGGAACAGGGAACACATCTGCTTTTGTATGTCATTGTAGCCCTAGAGTCTCACAGGCGGGAGTAAGGGCTGGTTGATGTTTACTTAGTAAATGAAATAAACTTGGAATAAACAGATTTATAGAAAATAGGTAGTGAAAAAAGATAAAAAATACAATGCAACATCTAATAGTGGGAGGATGCAGCAAATACTAGTGGGATTGGCACCCAGCATCCTGGGTTATACGGTAGCTCATCCTTCTGCATCTTCTTATCTCACCTTCCCCATCTATAAAATGTGGATT
>NW_006978795.1:0-990 GCF_000164805.1 Carlito syrichta | reverse complement strand
GTTCATTCATTCAACAGATATAGAAGGCCATTTCTGTGCCAAACACTGGAAATTTAGCAGTGAACACAAGAGATGTGATGGAGTTAACAGAGCAGTTAATCTATAATTTGTTCTCTAATTAATTCATTCTCTAAAACGAAGGGCATGGGGAGATTAAGCATGTTTACATTGTAGCAAGTAAAGAAGTCCGCTGCATTTAATCTCTTTGCCTGTGCTGCTCAATGTCCTTGTCCACGAGGAGGGGTATCAAACTGTGTCTCATTCATGAGAAGGTGTAACGTAATATGGAAATCAGAACACTGCTTCCTTCATTGAAAAAGTTTTACTAAGAAAACAAATAGCAGCTGAAATTAAGTGTGTGACTAGTGATACAGGTGATTTTTATTTTGGCACAAGTTTCTTATTTCAGTATGTACATTCTACCAGTGTTCTTGTCTTGCTGCAGACATGTAGAAACAAGTTGCAGATGGGCAGTCAGTTTTCTGATCTCACTTTGGATTGTACTCTTTAGATCATACTCCTAACATTGTTAGAGTTATCAACTGTCAAGACTCAGTTCACAAAGGCTGTAATTTGAGCACATGTATAAAGGAAGACTAAATTCTAGTACTAAGACCCTGAGGTCTTAGTACCTAAGACCCTGTCCCTGTCTTAGGACAGACCAGTGTTGAGATCATTCCTTTAATCACAATGGTTAAAGTCTACCATCAGTTCTTTGTAAGAGGGAATGGGAGTGTGATCAATACTTACTGTTTATTCATTAGAGTAGCTTTTCAAATATAATGTGCATACAGATTTGCTGGGGATCTTGCTAAAAATGCAGACAATGATTTAGTAAGTCTGGGGCAGGGCCTAGTTTTTACATTTCTAGCAAACTCCCAGGTGATGCCATGCTGCTGGTCAGTGGGTCATACTGAAGATCAAGACTTTATGTTTGTGGTGTTTACAGTACTTAGCATACACCTTTAGAGCAAATTTAGTTCAGTTGTT
>NW_006978794.1:0-453 GCF_000164805.1 Carlito syrichta | reverse complement strand
TCCTCTGCGATGGCTAACCCAGTAACAGGCCCTCCTCTGATTGGAACCCTAGTGACTGATACTCTACTAATCAGTTCCCTAGTGACAAACTCTCACCTGTGTCGTGTGCCACAGTGAATGGTCCTCCACAATTATGGACATCTCAGTGACTGGCCCTCTTCTGTGATAGATATCTTAGTGATTGGCCCTCCTCTGTGATGAGTCACTCAGTGGCTTGCTCTCCTCTGTGGTGAATGCCACGCTGTTTGGTCCTCCTTGGTGATCAGGCCTCCAGTGATGGACTCTTCTCTGTGATGACTGTTCCAGTGATTGGGCCTCCTTCATATTGGGCCATTGGATGGGACTTCTTTGTGATTAGTGCCTTAGTAACTGGCCTTCCTTCAAATTGGGTGGCATGTGACTAGTCCTACTCAGTGGTGAGTATTCCAGTAAATGGTCCTCCTCCATAATTGC
>NW_006978793.1:0-546 GCF_000164805.1 Carlito syrichta | reverse complement strand
TCTCCATCCACTCGATTTTGGGGACCTCTCGCCGAGACAAGGTCTGGCCAAATCACATGGCTTGGTCTCCGACCCCTGGCATAAAGCATCCTCCCGCCTCAGCTTCCCAGGGCACAAGGGTGATGGCCATGAGCCACAGTGCCTGGCCTGGACTTGCACTTTCTGTCAGCAGTGGTAATACAAAGGAACACCCCGGGATGAAGGGTACTGCATCCCGTGTAGCCAGGACTGTGGGCACCACCACACATACACCTGTGTTTGCGTTCTGGGGAGTGACGAGGTCTCACTACATGTTTGCGTTCTGGGGAGCGACGAGGTCTCACTACATGTCCCAGGTTGGTCTTAAACTTGTAGACTCCAGTGGTCTCCCACCTCGGCCTCCCAAAGCCACAGCCCTGTTGTCTTCTGATCCATCATCTTTCAGGAACTTTAGGCCGAAGTCTGGGGCTTCCTTCCCAAATACTCTCTGTCTGTTCATGATGATCCTTACTCCATACACAAATGGATTCTCTTCTTTTTTTCCTTTTTTCCTTTTTTTCTTTGAGT
>NW_006978792.1:0-417 GCF_000164805.1 Carlito syrichta | reverse complement strand
GTCAGCTGGCTAGCCCACTGCCTAGCTACGTTAATTCAGTGAGTTAAGTGAGCTGGCTAGTTGACTGGCTAGCTAGGTGGCTAGCTAGTTAAGCCAGCTGACTAGTTGAATGGCTATCTGGTTAAGTCAGCTAGTTAAGTAAGTTTATTACTTAGCAGGATAGCTATGTGGATCGCAAGTTAAGCTGTCTGGTTAGCAGGCTGGTCAGGTAGTAAGTAAGCAGGCTACCTGACTGACAAGCAAGCTGACTGGCTAGTTAATCCAGCTGACTATCCGACAGTACTGCCAGCCGGATGGCTATTTAAGCCAGCTGGCTAGCCACCTGGTTAACCCACTAACTATCTAGCTGGCTACCTAGCCAGCTAGCCAACCAGATAGCTAGCTACTTAAGCCAGTTCACTAGCCGTGTAAACAACC
>NW_006978791.1:0-514 GCF_000164805.1 Carlito syrichta | reverse complement strand
CTGCCGATCCCAGAAAGGGGGGCTACCAGCCACAGCGGCTTCAGGGGGCTGGCTGACCCACTCCTCCAAGTTCCAAGTATTAGCAATCAGGCACACAGCACAAGCCTGGAGAGGAGGTGTTTATGTGTGCGATGCATGTGTGTTTGTGCCAACACCTACTTGGTGATATCCTATCACCATTGCAGGTGTGTCATGTATCTGATTTGTGTTGGTGTGTGTGCCCACATGCGCGTCTGGGGGTGCCCAACACGGCCGCGTGTCCAGGTGAGCATGTCTCCATATCACCGTGAATGTGTGTGGCTGTGTTGATTGCCTACACCTGGACGTGCCGACACATGGATGTGCCTGTGGTCCTTGTATTGTGGGCATGCATGCTCACCTGCACAGTTTTGCTGTGACTGCATGTTTGGTTAATCTCATGCTGTCTTGGAGGACTCAAATGTATCTTTGCACAAGTGAGTGGGGTGAGGCTCATGTGTGCACTTGGTGCGTCGGCAGGCTGCCATACATCAGG
>NW_006978790.1:0-578 GCF_000164805.1 Carlito syrichta | reverse complement strand
AATAATTTTTCCACTGGAAAATGGAAACAAATAATATCTATCTTAAAGCTGTAGTTGTCAGGAAGCTTTAAGTGAATATCTATTATGTATCAGATACATGATTCAGATGAAAAATGAGAACTATGTGGGTCCTACTTTCCAGGGAAGAGCTTGTTGTCCTGTAAGAATTACAGATATGCATACAATTAACAGTAATGAATATGGTCTTTGCACCACAATGTCTATACTCTGTATGCAATTACTATTGCATGTGTGAAAGGGGGATCAGGGAATGCAATTACTATTGCATGTGTGAAAGGGGGATCAGGGAAAGGAAACTTCGAAGAGGAGCTGATTTTGAAAAATCAGTAATTCAGTGGATGTTGAGGGTAGATTAAGAAGGTCAGGAGCAGCCAGGCACGGTGGCTCCAGCCTGTAATCCCAGCACTTTTGGAAGGCTGAGGTGAGAGGATTGCCTGAGCCCTCAGGTTGGAGAACAGCCTGGGCAACTTGGCGAGACCTTATCTCTATAATAAAATAAAAAAATTAGCTGGGTGTGGTAGTGCACACCTGTAGTTCCAGTTACTTGGAAGGCTGAG
>NW_006978789.1:0-505 GCF_000164805.1 Carlito syrichta | reverse complement strand
TTAGGAAGGCGTAGCTTTGATTGTCCGCGACAGGCTCGTCTCCCCGACTCCTGTCCTAGTTGTGCAGTCGTGGGGTCACTCCCTGTTCTGTGCAGATGGACGCCGCTTGTGTGTGAGGGATGCAGAGGGGTGCCCAGTCCGTCGTGATTTTAGGCAACACCACTGGGAAATATGCTCGATTTAATTCCAGGAGTGCTCTCCAGAAAGTTACTGATGAGATAGCAGCTTGCTTTTTCAGAAGACGATCCATAAAGAGACTGGCTTAGACTTCCAAATGCTCTAGTTAATTGCTGCAAGTGCCAGTTCAGATTTATCCCTAATCTGTCAAACAAAAAGGCAAGCAAACAAACAAAACAACTTGGTTTACCCAGTTAAACGAAAACAACGTGTGAGGTAGGTCTCCAGATAACTGCTAGGCAACAGCCCAGGCGACACTGATGATATGATAAACATTCAAATACTCTTTAGTGGTAGCATGAAGAGTGTTCCCCAGTTTCTTCCTGCT
>NW_006978788.1:0-476 GCF_000164805.1 Carlito syrichta | reverse complement strand
CCCCAAAGTGCTGGGATTGTAGTCTTGAGCCACTGCCCCTAGCCTTCCCATTATTTCTGTGTTACTTTGGGGAATGCTGAGGCTTGTTCATGGAGCAACTAGGATGCATACTGGCTGAAGAGGCCCAAGGAAAGCAAAAAGAAATCATTTTGAAGCCAGATGATTGAATGACAGGCCAGGATACTTGGCTCTGATGCAGTCAGTGGTAAAACCTTTTTTTGAGGACTTAGAGCAGGGATAGGAGGGTTAAGGTTAGAAAGATCAGTCTGATCTTAGCTAACAAATCAAAGTGGATCAGAGTGAGAGAAAATTGAGTGAGGAGATTATGAGATAGTGGCAGCCCAGTTAACATGGTGACCATGAGAATGGAGTAGAGAGCAAGAACCGTAGCATTTAGTGATAGATTAGAAGCAGATGGGCTGGACACAGTGGCTTTTGCCTGTAACCCTAGTACTTTGGGAGGTCAAGTTGAGAGG
>NW_006978787.1:0-459 GCF_000164805.1 Carlito syrichta | reverse complement strand
TTTTCTCCATTACTTGTTTTTTAGTCAACTTTAGTGAGTGTAATTTACCTGTAATACAAGGCATAGATTTTATGTATGCAGTTGGGTGAGTTTTGACTCCCTACTCTGCAAATATCTGTTGCCTTCTCCTCTGTGAAGGCTTTTGTTTCTCCACGGTGTCCCCCCACCCAGTTAACCTTTCCCCTACTTTTTCTCCTCTCACCCACCTCACTGTAACCTGCCATAATTTTGAGCCCCTCTTCCTACGGGTGCCATTGCATGGTAAGCAGAGGGCAAGGGGCTGCTCCCTGCCATGTCCCCTCTGCTCAGCCCAGGGTCTGACCTGAGTAGAAGTCTGAAAAATATTTGTGTAAAGAATGTATGGTCCAGAGACGGTGGCTCCAGTGGAGAGGCAGTAAGAACAACACCATAAATTATGTTTAATTTACGTAGCTCAAGGTAGAAGGAGGACTGTGAGTG
>NW_006978786.1:0-463 GCF_000164805.1 Carlito syrichta | reverse complement strand
CGGCTCACTCACCGGCCAAATAGTTAAAGCAGTTCATGCGTCGGCTTACTCACCAGCTGACATGTTAAGCAGGTTCATTGTTCAGCTCACTCACCAGCCAACTAGTTAAGTCTGACCTGTCGGCTAACTCTCCAGCAGACTAAATTCAGCTGACCAATCATCTCCCACTCTGACTAGTTAAGTTAGTTGATCATTCTATTCTCCTACTGACCAAGTAGTTAAGACAGCTGACCAATCGGCTCACTCGCAGATGAACTAGTTAATTCAACTACCAGTCAGCTCACTCTCCAGTCGACTAGTTAACTCAGCTAACCTGTCAGCTCACTTGCCAGTTGACTAGTTAAGTCAGCTTACCTTTCGGCCTACTAGCCATCCTACTAGTTAAGTTAGTTAACCAATCGTTTGACTATTAGGCCAAATGTCAGTCGACAATTGAAGTCAGCTAACTAATTGGCCGAATAGT
>NW_006978785.1:0-965 GCF_000164805.1 Carlito syrichta | reverse complement strand
AGGTCACCTAGTTAAGTCAGCTTGCTAGCCAGTTGGATACCTAGGTAGCTAGATAGTTAATTCAGATGGCAAGCATGTGGGATACGTATGTAGTTAACTACTTAAATCAGCTGGTTAGCCACCTTGTTAGCTAGTGATGTCAGTTAGTTAAATCAGCAGGCTAGCCAGCTAGTTAACAAGTTCAGTCACCTAGTTGAGTCAGCAGGCTAGCAAGCTGGCTAGCTGGTTAATTCTGCTAGTTAATTCAAGTGGCTATCCATTGGCCAGCTAGGTAGCTAGCTAGTTAAGTCAGCTTGTTAGCCAGCTGATTAGCTGTTTAAGTCAGCTAGAAAATTCAGCTGACTAGCCACCTGGCTAGGTAGGTATCTAGCTAATTAAGTCAGCTGGCTTACTGGCTGGCTAGCTAGTTAAGTCAGTGAGTTAAGTGAGCTTTATAGCTGGATGTATAGGTAGGTGGCTAGCTAGGTAAGCCAGCTGGCTAGCCAGATGGCTATCTAGTTAATTCAGCTAGTTAAGTCAGCTGGTTAGCTGTCTGACTAGCTAGGTGTCTGGCACATTAAGCCAGCAGATTAGCAGGCTGGTCAGTTAGGTGGCCAGCTAGTTAAACCGGCTGGCTAGCCGGCTGACCAGAATGGTGGCTGGCTAGGTAAGCCGGCTGGCCATCTGACTGTCCAGCCAACCGGCTGGCTTTCTATGCTAGCTGGTTAGCTAGCTGGCCAGCCTGCTAGCTAGCTATCTGGCTGCCCAGTCATCTAGCCCACCTGATAGCTAGCTAATTAGGTCAGCTGGCTAGCCAGGTAGCCAGCCAACTACCTCCTCAGCTAGTTAAGTCAGCTAACTAGACAACTAGCTAGATAAGTCAGCTAACCAGTTAACTAGCCAGCTATCTAGCTAGTTAAATCAGTTGGCTAGTCAGATAGATAGCTTGTTTGCTAGCTAGTTATTTCAGATAGTTAGCCAGCTAG
>NW_006978784.1:12170-12611 GCF_000164805.1 Carlito syrichta | reverse complement strand
ATTTTTTGATTGTTTGTAGAGTCGCAGTTTCATCATGTTGCTCAGAATGTTCTCAATCTCTTGGTCTCAAGTGATCCTCCTGCCACAGCATCCTGAAGTATTAGGATTACAAGCATAAGTCACTACGCCCAGCCTTGTTTTACAGATAATTTTAATAGAATTTTGAAGTGGTAAAATTAATACATGCTATTGTAGAATGTTTCATATAAAAGAAATAAGAAAATGGGAAGAATCTGCAGCTCTACTGTCCACCTATAACTGCAGTTAACATACTGGCATATGTCCTTCCATTCTTATTTTCATACATAGATAAGAAAAACAATTTTAACCTGTATGCAACATTTTGTGAGCCTCCTCATATTAATGTTATCATAAAAATTATTTATTTTTCTTTCAAAAACCACATTATCGAGGCATGACTGATATACAAAAGGCTACAGA
>NW_006978784.1:1401-10623 GCF_000164805.1 Carlito syrichta | reverse complement strand
CTGCAGCCTCAACCTGCTGGGCTCTGGTGATCCTTCCACCTCAGCCTTCCGAGTAGGTAGAATTACAGGCATGTGCTACCACTCCCGGCTGATTTTTTTGATTTACTGTAGAGATGAGGTCTCGCTGCCCAGGGGGGGTCTCGAACCCGCAGGCTCAGGCAATCCACTCACCTCAGCCTCCCAAAGGCACGGGATTACAGGCTGAGCCACCGAGCCCAGCTAAATTATTTTTTTTTTATTTGGATTCTTACTCTGTCACCCAGACTGGAATGCAGTGGCACACTCATGGTCACTACAGCCAGGACCAACTGGGTTCCGGCAATCCTTCCACCTCAACCTTCCAAGTAGTTAGGACTGCAGGTGTGTGTCACCACACCTATTTTAAAACGTTTACTGTAGGGATGAGGTTTAGCCAAGTTGCCCAGGCTGGTCTTGAACCCATGGGCTCAGGCAATCCTCTCATCTCGGCCTCCCAAAATGCTGGGTTATAGATTTAAGCCACCTTGCCTGGCTGGTATTAAATTTCTTATCTTGAAATCCTTCACCTTCCTTTTGCTCTAAGTTGTCATACCATGTCTTCATTATTCCTCAAATTACGAGAGTCTATAGGTATGCCTTTCTTGTAGCAATACCACACCCACATAAAATCTTCATTTTCAATGCAAGATAAAAAGTAGCTCATGGTCATGGGCAGTGGCTCAAACCTGTAATCCCAGCATGTTGGGAGGCCAAGGTGAGGGAATTGCCTGAGTCCCCAGGTTCAAGAACGGCCTGGGAAACTCAGTGAGAGCTCATCTCTACAATAAATAAAAAAAATTACCTGGATATGGTGGCACATGCCTAGTTCCAGCTACTTGGAAGGCTGAGGGGGAAGGATCACCTGAACTTGGCAGGTGGATGCTGGGGTGACCGTGAGTGTGCCACTGCACTCCAGCCTGGGCTACGAAGTGAGACTCTGACTCAAAAAAATAAAGAAGGTATTTAACAAAAACTGTAACATTTTTGTATGACCTGGAATAGTTGTAGTGAATTCTTCACAAATTTCCTCCCCTCCCTCCATCCACAATGGCCTTTATTTTGGATTTATTTATCTTAAAATGGCAAGCAACCACAGCTACAGACCTCAATCTATGGGACATATCAAAAAATTTAACCTTTCCTTGTAATGTCATAATTTTTATGCCTTTTGGGAGCACTTTCAGCGTCACTGGCAGCACTTTTTATTGTTGCCATGGTATTATTCAAGGTCTAGGATATTGCATTAAACACAATGAAGAAATATGAGAGAAGTGCATGACATCACTTGCTACTGTAATACTCAATTCACTGGAGAGAAGAACTGCTCACATGGAGATGGTTAGTGTCACATGGCATTTTAAGAGGATACTTACAACACTTAGGCTCACTGCAGTGTAATAAGAGGTGGCTATAAAATTACTACAGTAGTGCAGTAGATACTATCATTAATTTTATGCAGTTATGGTTTAATACTGCCTCCTTACTTTGTTCATATTTCTCTTGACTATGACTTGTATCATGTACCATCTGCAAATGTTTGTGTAAGTTTTAACAAATATTAACCTTTTATAGCATTTGTACATACTTTATGGCAGTCAATGATAAAATAGACTATATATACAAAAGCTACCTATCTATATTTTCTGCATTCAAGTCATACCTAACTTTTAAAAATTTTTCCATATTTCTAGGTCATGTACTTTGCCAGTGTTTTACACTGTTGCAAATTTCAAAGAAATTTTTTACATGTCTATTTAAAAAAATCATGTGGACTGGTGCAGCTCAAACCCATGTTTTTCAAGGTTCAACTATGTAAAATACAATACTGTAAACTGTAGGCACTGTGTGGCACAGTAGATCTCTATAATTCGTTCATCTTTTATAACCAAAATGATGTATTCTTGGACTAATGTTTCATTTCCTCCTTCTCAACCTCTAAAAAACACCATTCTACTTGTTGCTTCTGTGGCTTTGAATATTTTAGCTTTGTCATATAAATTGCATCATATAGTATTTGTTCTTCTATAGTTGATTTCAATTAGCACAATGTTCTTCAGGTTTATATATGTTGTCACAAATGGCAGGATACCTTTATCTTATACCTGAATTACACATATATATTATGCAATTGCTAAATACTTTGCTAAAGTAATACATAGATAGCATCTCTTAAAATGTGTATACTTTTTTGACACCAGAATGTTATTTATGTATTACTTTTGGAAGTTGAATTGTGATGTTTAGTAAGATTTTCACTCAACCATGCTTTTGCCATCTTCTTTGACTGTCCTTCCTGTTTCATACATTTGATTAATGCCATCTTTGGAGTGAAAGTCATATTTTAAATGTGTATACGTATTTTTGGGACCCCATATATATCACATTTAATTATATACATATCACATTCCATTTTGTGTGCATGTGTGGGTTTTTTTTGTGTATTCACCTATTGACATTTAGGTTGCTTTCATATCTTGGCTTTCATGAATAATGCTGAAATGAATATGAGAGTGCAGATATTTCTTTAAGATACTACTTTTGATTTTTTTGAATGCACATCCAGAAAAGGAATTGCTATATCTTACAGCAGTTCTATGTCTAACTTTTTGAGGAACCGCATACTGTTTTCCACAGAGACAGTACCAATGCACATTCCCACCAAAAGTGTACAAGGGTGTCCTTTTCTCCACATCCTAACATTTGGTCTCTTTTTGTAAGCCATAGCCATTCTAACTGGTGTGAAGTGATATACTATTGTGGTTTTGATTTGCATTCCCCTGATGATTAGTGATATTGAGCACATTTTCATATACCAGTTGACCATTTGTATGTCTTTGGAAAAAATCTAAGTTTCTTTTTTAAATTGAGTGATTTTTGTTTGCTATTGAGTTGTAGGAATTCCTTATATATTTTGGATATTAACTCCTTATTAGATACATGGTTTGCAAATATTTTCTCTCATTCTGTATGTTACCATTCCACCATATTTGTATCCTATACAAATCATTTTAGTTTTATGAAGTCCCATTTGTCTATTTTTGCGTTTGTTTTCTGTGCTTTTGACATCACAGTCAAAAAATCACTGCCAAGGTCAATGATTTTTTTCCCCCTAAAAGTTTTTTTCCCCCTAAAAGTTTTTCCCCTAAAAGTTTTACAGTTTCAGGTCTTGTATTGAAATATTTATTCTATTTTGGGTTGAATTTTGTGTATGGTGTAACATGAGTGCAATTTAACTCATTTGCATGTGATTATTCATTTCCCAATCATAAACATTTGTATGTATTATTTTTTCACTATATTATATATTAATAATCATTAGTATCTCATTATTTGGATGTTCCTAATTTAACCACATTTACTATTTGACATTTAAGTTGTTTTTTATTTTTTATCATTGTAAGCAATGTTGTTATGATCATCTCTACAGATGAACCTCAGTGCACATTCATAATGATTTCCTGGGGATAAAATCTCAATTATAAATTTGTAATGGCAAAAGATAGGCAATTTTAAGGCTAGATTTCTTCCAAAATGGATGATCACTTTGTGTTGTCATAGTTTATGAATATGGAAGTTTTTCTTACATATTATCCATTACTGCATTTTTTTTAGATTTACTAATATGCTAGATAATACACACTATATCTCTCTGTCTCGTTCTCTCACACACACACACACTCTCTCTCTCTCTCTCTCTCTCTCACACACACACACACACACAAACTTTAGGAATTTTTAATATGCTTATTAGCTTTTATAATTTTGTCGTGAATGCCCCTTCCTTTTCTTTTTAATGCTTTATATGTTAAGGTTGATAATTCTACATTGTATATATTAACATGTATTTTCCAATTTTTTATTTTCCTTTTAGTTATAACCATCTTAAATTAAGCAAAGTACTTAAGAACACAAACTTTATATTTAGCCTGCCTTGGTACAAATCTGGAACCCAGCCCTTATAGCTATATGACCTTGAGGGAGTTACAGAGTAATTCCATGCCTCAGTTCACCCACCTATAAATGGAGAATTATAAGGGTAGTGCAAACCTCTTATGGTGCTGAGGATTAAATTGTATATAGCTTGAAATGTGCTTAGCACAATCTCTGAAGATCATAGTACTCAATAACTATGAGAAAAATATTGCCATCACTATGTTTACAATACAGGTTAGTCAGTAGTTGTTGGGGGGCAGCTCCTGCAAGTGTTGGGGAGATTTAGGAGGTCCCTTGGAAGGTGTGGCAGCGTCAGTGGTTATTGTGGAGAAATAAAGAGAAAGAAAGAGAAAAGGGGGAGAAAGAAAGAGACTGGACTCTGTCTATCACAGAAGCCATTTATTGAGAGTTACAGCAGGTATTTATCTCCAAATTTTAGACAGTCTCACAAGTCTTTCACCTGAAGACAAAGCCAGATGCAGGTGGGGTGTCCCCCACCCACAAGATGCTTAGGTGTGAGGAGGGACAAACCCCAAGATTGTCTTATTGTTCCCTTTGTTAGTTAATGCTCTTCAAAAGCAGTGCAACAATCCCTACTAGCCTAATGATGTTCTGATAATCAATAACTTCTAAACCTCATGCAATACCCATGATGACTAACTTAAACTTTATTACCTTTCTATTCTATGCTAATACTACTTGCACAATGCTATGGAAGCTCTTAGTTATAGCTTAAGCCAATTCCTAAAGAATGTGGCCCAGTCCAAAGATCATGCTAGGCTCTACAGGATGTGGCCCAGTCCAAGGTTCATGTTGGGCCACCTTTTGGAACAATAGACTACAATCTCTTAACAAAATGGCTATTCTAAAGTCCTATATATCTATCCTAATTTCTATGAAAGTTTCTAATTCCTAATCCTAATATATAAAGCTGATCATCAGCAGCAAAGTTTCTAAAAATAAAACCCAAATATAAACTGTAAATGTACTTAAGGCCAAAACCACAATAGTAGAAAATGGAGACAATGAAATTTCTAAAGTTAACTGTATTCTTATTAAACCTCAAAATATCATGATTGATCATGCTTGAACTAAAATGATTCCCTGATGTAGTATGACCTATTCTACAATACTTTCTATGAATAAAATAAATTCAATTTCTATAATAGGAAGAAAAAACCCTACACCAACTGTAGCTAAAGCCGGCCTAAAAGAATGCAGCCCAGTCCAAAGTATGTGCTAGGCCCTCAGGAATGTGGTCCAGCCCAAACCTTGTGCTGGGCCATTTCTGATAACTCTAGATAGTCACCTATACCATTGAAAAGCTGAAAACAGCTCTCCATAAGTATATACTAATTCTACAAATATACTTTTAAATCTTATAAAGAAGCTTGTACCACATAAAAGGTTCCCAAATGTGACCTGAATTTGAATTATATCTAATACCTAAGCCGAGACCACAGTTTATGGGAAACAGGAACAATGGGTTTCTAGAGTGAGCCATGCCTGTCACAGTCACAGAGACTTCAGCTTAGATCAGCAGAGTTCCTTTAGGTTACTTGCGCTGCATGGTAAAAGGAGGAGGAAAATGGGGTCAATGGCTCCCGAACACAACCTAGTGGTCTCGGGGTCTACGGCCCTCCCTGATCCCTAACGCTCAGTGGGCCTCCGTGGCCGGCTCCCAACAAGTAGTGTGCAAAATTCACTAAAAAAGTTCATCTTCTGACCTAGTTGAGCTCACACTAAGGTGGAGAATTGATAGTGGCAGGAAGAATGGGCATTGTGCCCCATCCTTCCTAGCTGTAAGGTGATGTCAAAGGAAGTTAACTTCCTGGTGAGTCACAAAAGACTCCCACTGGAGAAGAGTTAATATGGGTGTGCAGTATGGTAAGCATGATTCTAGAAGTCATTTGACTTCTCTGTACTGCCAATTGTTGAGGCTTAATCATTTTGCATGTTTTATAATGAAAGATGTTGGCCCTGAATGGAGAGGCATTCATCCAAGATTTTGTGACAGTAAAAAAAGAAAATTATTGTGACAGTAAAAAAGGAACTTTGATTAAAAATAATAGAATAAATGGTCTAGTAGGCCTGGCCAATCAGAGTCATTGATGCAGAGATATCAAAAGCAGAGCAGGCCAATTCTGTAAATCATGGAATTAGTGCTACTCAATCTGTGTTGCACAGTGACATTGACATTCAGAAGCATTTTAACATTGCTAGACATGATAATGATGCATCCATAGAAACGCCTTTAAAAAGCTATAAAGTCTGAATTATCATAATCAGAATTAGGGAGATCACAAAAATGGTCAAAATGGCTAAATTGTTAGGGAGACTAAAAGGTTAATTTATTCCTAAGAATGTCAGTTGGTATCTGAAACTTGATTTAATAACAGTGGTTCTTATATTTGGATAGCAGTCATTTCTAAGAAGCTCAGGGTCATATTAACACCAATTTATACTCCCATTCTATGCAAAAAAAATTATACGTTCTTGTTTCTTAGATAAAATAGTAAGAATGCAGAGAGATTACATAATTTAGAATCAGATCATGAATGTATCTATGGTGTTGTTAGCAAGATAACCCATAAGTCTTTGTTTCTTTTAAATATAGACAATTCTGTACTTAGCAGTTATGATGACTACCTCTCTAACGATAAAATTAAAGTGGCCCAGCAATTATTTTTTCCAAAAATCCATTTGTTAATAGAGATCTACCAAGAAAGATATGTATATTTCCTACAATTTGCAAGACACAGCCCACACAAATAATGAGTTTTTCAACTGCTTGGCAGGTAGATGCTATCTATGTGGCTGCAAAGAATTCTAACCAGCGAATTTGAAAGTGCAAGAAGGAGCTAATACAGGTAATTTTAAAAGAGTTATTGTAAATCAGATGAAAACATGAGTTTTCCAATTACATATGGACCACAAACATAAACAGGCAAGTTATAAAGGAAGCAATATAAATACCCAGTCATATGAATAGATATATTTTTAAAAATCTTTTTTAACCTATGCTAATGGCATTTAAAAATTATATGTTTACTTTTGATAAGATTGTGTTGAAAAACATATAGATGGTACTGCTAGTGGGAATGCAAACTAGTGCAACCTCTTTGGAAGACAGTGTGGTGATTTATGAATGAACTAGAAATTGACCTTGCATAGGACCCACTAATTCCCCTATTGGAAATACACTCAGAGGAACTCAGATTATTATACAAAAAAAGATACCTGCACATTGCACATATATGTTTGTTGAGCTCTATTCACAATAGCAAAAATATGGAACAGACCATGCTGCCTATTGAAGCTGGATTGGATTAAAAAAATGTGGTTCATATACACAATAGAATATTATGCAGCCACAAAGAAGAACAAACATATGGACCTCACAGCAACTTGGGTGGATTTAGAGTCGATAATATTCAGTGATCTATCACAGAAACAAAGAACAGAGTACCATATGTTCTCATTCAAGAGCAGTCATTGAACAACTATCATAATACTATAAGAAAGGGATTGGCAGTAGTAAGAAACTGCCAGGGGAGGAGTGTAGGATTGGCAGTTGAGAGAAACTGCTAGGGGAGAGAGGGGCACACGTCATCAACAAGGGCACCTGCATAATCAAAATTTGTATACCTAACCCTGAATTGTACCCCACATCTTTAAAATAAAAAAAAACGTTTAAAAGAAAAATATGTAGATGGTTAAACATAAATCATTTAAAGTGGTAATAAAACTTGGTAACAATGTGGATTTTAAATATCAAAATGACTACCTTTTTAATTTAGCAGTTTTATTTCTAGGTAGCTATTCTAGTGTTACCCAGAGGGAAACTCCAAGATGAAAGTTCAAAGGCAAGTCATTTGTTTTGGAGGTGCCACCAGGAGAGAAAAATAAGGCAATGACATAGGGAGGAAAGACAGGTACTAAATGATGCTTTAGCCACAGTAGGCTCCTGGAGCCTGATCTAAGGGGAAACTCTAGGAAACTGCAAATATGTGCCTCAGAATAGTTCCACCTGAGGGGGGCAAGGAGCTAGTGTATTTATATCCCAACTCTTGAAGTCATTGTTTGAGAGCTGCTAGTGAAGGTCTTAATTCCCGGAACTTTCAAACTGCTGTAAACTTGGGCTGACTGGCTTCTACAGTTCTGGAAAAAACAGTCACAGATATACCCATAGTGATACACTTAGTGATGTTTGGGAGCCCGAGGTGAGAGGACTGCATGAGCCCGTGGGTTTGAGACCAACCTGAGCAAATTGGTGAGATCTCATCTCTACAATCAAGAAAAAAATAGCTGGGCATGCTGGCACATGTCTGTAGTTTCAGCTACTTAGAAGGTTGAGGTGGAAGGACTGCCAGAGCCCAGCAAGTCAATGCTGTGGGGACTGTGAGCATGCCACTGCACTATAACCTGGGTGACAGAGTGAGACTCAGACTCAAAAAAAAAGAAAGAAAATAAATTAAATTCCTCCAGGAATAGATGAGTCAGTGACAATGTGCTGTACCAAAAAACTATCTAGCAAATTTCAATTATATGTCTACATATATGTAGGCACAAATGTAGTTATCATAATATATGTTATGTATTAGAAACAATGTAAGTGCCCAACATTTGAGAATATCATAAATAATGGTATATACAATATGATATAATTTCTAAATAATGTTTAATCATTAGCAAGAATGCTGTTGAAGACACTGACATGCCAGTGTAAGCAGCATGTATAGTATCATTACATTTCAGCTTTAAAAATTATGTATTTATAAAAAAAAGAGTTGGAAGGACACAAAACAAGATACTAGCAGTAACTTCATTTGGATAGTATTTTAAAGAATGGGCTTTTACAGGTTGATGCTGGTGTGACAGTGAGTGTTGCCAGTGAGACTCCAATTTAAAAAAAACTGGATTATTCATTCTAATATTGTTTTAGTGTATGTGTGTGGAGTGTAGGGGGATAGGTGTGAGTGTATGTAACAACACATGTAATCATTCATAGAGGGGGGAAGTCAAGGAAATATAACAAAGCATCACAGTGGTTATTTTATTTTATTTTTTTATAATCAATATTGTTTATTATGATATTATGGGGCACAGTTAAGGATTAGGTATACAGATATGCTTCATTCAGGCATATTGTTGATAAGAGGTGTCTCCCCATCCCCAGACAGATATTTACTACCATTAATCCCATTTCCTCCCCCCCCCACAATTTCCCACCCCATCCATCATTTTCTAATGGTAATACGCTGGATGATC
>NW_006978784.1:0-474 GCF_000164805.1 Carlito syrichta | reverse complement strand
TCTTCATCTCCTTCTCCCCTTCCACCTCCTGCTCCTTCTTCCTGCCTGATTTAAAAAAAACAAAACAAAAACTTTTCTATTATAAACATACATTGCTTCTGCCACAAGAAAATAGTCATTGGTAGATTTTAAAATGTCACCAATAAGCTAAAAATAAAAAGATTAAAAGTACTTCATTGAAACTAGAAAATTAATTTTATGTGAATTAATGTTTACATTTTTTAAGTCAGTGAAGTTGATGTCTAGAAAGGCAATCATTTCTTCCCTTTGCAGTTTGACTGGTCCTGTTCATCAATTATTAGATATGGGATATGAAAATAGGCTGGGTTTCAGCATGAGTGCTGAACACCAGCATTACTTAATTAATTACTGTGGCAATAAAGAATATGAATTCTAATTTAAAATGTTCAATCTGAGCACAGAGAGTTCCATTATAAAAAACCCACTTTAATAAGGAATTACTAAGAATAAAAA
>NW_006978783.1:0-1042 GCF_000164805.1 Carlito syrichta | reverse complement strand
GATGCAAGTTATAATCTCTAGAGCAATTACTTAAAAATAAAACAAGAGGGCTATATTTTAAAATCTCTCTCTTGTTCTCAAGAGAGAAAAGTAAAGGACTGTGCTGCCCAGAAGTGCTGTTAGGTTGGAGGCACTCATTCCTGATCTGCTGCAGGAGTTGGCTACTGTAGCCTCTCTCTGAGTCCCTCTTCAGAATTGCACTTGGTCTTAAGAAGCAGTCTTACCCAAGGATATATCCCTTACCTGGGGGCAGTCTGCATCCTACTCCTCCTTGATGTTGGGGGAACAGAGTTCCAGCCCTCTTGACTCAAATGGAGAGAGTTCAGCTCAGAGTTTCCTGTGGGATTGTTAAATGTTGCATCAAAGGAGAGTTCTCCCACAGCAATATATTTTCCCCTTCTAACTTTGCATTTCATATTGCTTTGTCCAGCACCCTCCCCATTCTCTCCCACTCATGCTCTCCTGGCTCTTGTTGAGCATGTTGGCTGCACCCCATGGCTCCTTTGAGCTATGGTTCCCTTCCACCCCTAGCAGGATCATACTTTTCTGACAAGATTACATTGTTTGTGCCCCTGCTTATGGACCTGGTGGCCAGGAGGGGAGTTTATTCTCCCTGACCACTCCTGCTTCCCTCACCTCTCACAGGAGTTGATTCTGAGACCACTCCCAGGAAACCTCCTACACACTATCTGTTGACTAGGGAATCTGGCCTGGGATGGTCCCAGCAGCAAGTTGGAGCTTGTCACCTGCCAGCTGCTGCAATGAGGACCTCATCCCAGGTGATAGATGCTTTCAGTCGAGGTGCACTTGTTAAAATTTTCACTGGTGGTGAACTAGGTCATGATATCTGGAAGGAAATTGCTCTGGTGGATAATTTGGGGGGAAATAGTAATTATAAGAGTTATGGGATCAGACGACTGCTGCTAGAAACTATCAATGAATTGGAGAAATATAATTAAAAGCTAATGGGGATCAAATAGCAATATAAGACAAGGTATACAAACTAGAGGATCATCTTGGTAGTAAATGAAGAGACCCCCCC
>NW_006978782.1:0-746 GCF_000164805.1 Carlito syrichta | reverse complement strand
TTCATAAAAGTCTTCTTTCAGGAGAGAGTTCTGAAGCTGAGTTACTTTTCTCTCTAGATTACTGGATTCTAGAATAATAAATCAGAAAAGCAAATGTAATATATAGTTGGAAAGAGCTGACATGTCTACCATTAACGGAAGGCAGAAATTTCTAGAATGTAAGAAAATGCAAGGATTGTATATAACTTATTTCCCAAATTTCAGTACTGAAAGTAGGGAAGAAAGCTCACTAACAGATTCCCAAAAGTCAAAGGGTCAAAACTTGAAATATAAGTTGATAAATTTTGGTTTGGAACATTATTAGATCTGAAGTGTAGAATAAGATATCAATGCATTTAAGCTGTTGGGATTTTGGAAAGTGGGCTTGGAATCCAGAAGAATTTTCAAAGGTTTTTTTATTATTATTTAATTTTTGTACTTTAGATTTGCATGTTTGTTACATGAGCATATTGCATACTAGTAGGCATTGGGCTTCTGGTATCCCCATTGCCCAAATAGTGAACATTGTACCTGAGAGGCAGTTTTTGAACCCTCACCCTTGTCCACCCTCCCCTCTTTTGGTGTCCCTACTGTCTAATATTTCCATCCTTATGTCTATGAGTACACATTGTTTAGCTTCCTCATATAAGTGAGAACATGCAGTGTTTGATCTTCTGTTTCTGGGTTAGTTCACATATGATGGCCTCTAGTTTCATTCATGCTTCTGCAAAGGACTTGATTCAATTCTTTTTTTGTGACTGCTGTGG
>NW_006978780.1:0-4244 GCF_000164805.1 Carlito syrichta | reverse complement strand
CCGACTGAAAAAAAAAAAAAGATAAAAGGAGCAAATTGGAGTTGATGTTGATGAAATCTCTCTGAGGAGGAGAGATCAGCAGGGACTTCCTGGAAATAAATACGAGTAAGGGGCCGATGAAACCTCTGATGTCCCCACACTGAGCCCAGTCACCCATCCTCCGGAGTCAGTCCTGAGCCCTTTCTGCATCTGCCTGGATGCATAGATCCACAAATGTGGCCCTCCATGCAAGATAGGAAGGAGGGTTTGGGGGGTGACACCCTGGTACCTCTACTTATACTCAGTCTTTCTTTGATTCTCTCTCTATTTTTCTATGCTTCTTACTCTACATCGTCATCAGCATGGTCCTCAGATGTTACTTTAGGATATAGTCTGAGACACAACATGTCGGACAAGTATGTGGTTTCCTTACCTGTGACAGAGAGGTGCAGTGGGTCACTTGCACTTGACCACTCATGAGGAGAGCCACTGAAAGAGCCGTAGCATCCGTAGGTCTTGCCACAGGTTGCAGGACCCAGAGGGAAGTCAACCTGGGATGTTCCCCCGTGGCTCCACACTGCCGTGTGCCTGCTTTCGTGGTCCTCTTTCTCCCTGGATAGATGGTACATATAAAAGAAACGCTCAGAACTGCAGGACAAGGTCATGATCTCTCTGACTTCACCATGAGATCTGGTTGGGCAGAGAGAGAAGGTTTCTCATACTGTCCTGGAAGCAAAAGAAGCAGTTTAGATAGAGAGGTTCTTCCTCATCACACCAACCTTCACACTTAAATTGAGAATTTTCTCTCACTGCATTTATGGTCTAATGCTCCTATCTGTCTCTGTCTTTCATATGCCTGTCCATCCATCTATTGTTTGTCTGTCTCAGTCTCCATGTCTTTCTCTCTAATTTTCTTGAGGATTCTCTGTCACCCACCCCCACATCACCATCTTTTTTTGTGCACCTCACTCAGGACTTTGGTCTTTAGGGATTTTTCTGCCCCCTCTATCACTCTCTCCACTTCTCCGCCTCTCTTTCCTTCTTTTTATGTGTCTCTTAGTCTCTGAATTTGCTTCTGGCTCTCTCTCTCTCTCCAAAAGGGCTGGTGTTCCCTTTCACCTGGGATCATGACATTCTGGGAGGAATTATGGCTCAACCACATGGAAGGAAGAAGCGTCAGAATAGTCAGAATAGACACAGCCTCTGTGAGTAGCACATGTTCCCAAGCTCCAGGGCCCAAGTCAGCTAAGATGCTTTTGTGTCTTTCAGGTCTCCTTGTAGAGAAGGGAGTGTGGAAGTGAAACATAAACTGAACTTCTAATCTGTTTCAGGACTCTGAAGAAAGTCAGAATGGAAGGATACCCAGCTTCTGGTATATGTGTATCTGGTCGTGACTCCCTTTGCTCTTAATCTCATTTCTGAGTCTCTGCATTGCTAGAATTCATCCTTTATATTATGACAAGTGGTCTGTACTTGTGTCTTCTCTGTCTGCCTCTGTTGGAATAGCCCTCACCAAATCTGTCTCTCTTTGTAAGAACCCAATGCTCACCTTCCTCAAAACCCCATGACTTCTGCATCCTAAAACATCTTGTTTGTATCCCAAAAAAGGTGAGGGGAATGTCTGGGCACTCTCACCTATGATCATGATGTCCACGGGGTTACTAGGAGCTGACAATTGATAGGAGAAATTTCTGAAAAAACTGTGGCATCTGTAGGTCCCTGCATGGGCAGACATCATGGGATCCAGAGAGAAGTTGACCCGGGAACGCCATCATGGAGGTCCACAACCAGAGGCAAAGCGTCCTCAGTCAACCCATCGTTGTGCAGAATGGAGGTCTGAAACATAATTGTTGAGAAGCATTGCAGGATGACCTTCCTCCCTCGTTTAACTATGGGGCATTGGTGGTCCAGGAGGGAAGGTTTTCTGTAGATTCCTAAGAACAGAGAGTTTGAGTTTAGAAGAAGTCACCCCTCCTCACTCCATTCTATGGCACCTGGAATGAGATGGTTCATACTCTGTGCCTGTCTCTCTCCTTTTCTCTGTGTCTCCATGTTTTTTCCCTAGTCTATGATCCTGTCAGTGATAGTCTCCCCTGCTTCTCTCCCTCTCCTTGTTTCTCTGTTTCTAACAGCATCAGAGTCCATTCCCACTGAGATCATCCTTATCACTCTGGCTGTTGTATCCTTTTCTCACCAATGTGTTTCCTGTTCTCTGTGGAGAACTGAAAGAGGAACCACCACAGGCTGCATCTCCAGTCTCTGATAAGCCTGGTTCACGGGCTTTTGGACAAACTATGATCCCTGGGAGGACATAAGAATTAAGCAGTAAGGTGGGTACCATGATACCTCCCAGTGTCCACACAACCTGTTCCTGGTGGGGACTCGGGGGCATCTCCTGACATGTTGGTGCCTTCTCCATGGTCCCAGCTTCCATAGAGCAGACTCAAATCTGGCTTCCTGAACACTGTTCCCCTCTTCCAAACTTGTGGTAGAATAAGTATCCTGTCCCTACTGATCTCTGGGTAGTCCCAGTTTTCCTTATTTGTATTCTTAGTTTGTCTTTGACATGGGTATCTGTATTGGTTTCCAGTTGCTGCTGTAACAAATTGTCACAAACATGGGGCAGGAGACAACACATTATCCTATAGTTATGGAGGTCAGAAATCTGAAATAGTCTCACTAGTATAAATGAAAGGGTCTTATGTTCTCCTTCTGGAGACTCTAGAGGGAGAGTATGTTCCTTTGCCTGTTCCAGCCTTAGAAGTCCCCTGCATTCCTTGATGTGGCCCTTCCTTCACCTTCAAAGCCCACAGTGACTGGTGGAGTCCCTGTCCTGATGCATTCTCTGGCCCTCAATCTCCCGCTTCCTCCCACTCTTATTTGGACCCTTGTGATTACACTGAGCCCAACTGGACACTCCAGAATATTTACTCCATTTCAAGGTCAACAGATGAACAACCTTTACTTCACCTTTAACCTTAATTGTCCTTGGAATGCAACATAACACATTTAGAGATTTGTGGTATTTTTATGTACAAAATAATTGGGGACACTTTTTCTGTCGACCACAGTGCTTGTTCCCTGCATTTCATCCCCTCTTATCCAAAATAGTTGGAGAACTTCCTACTATTCTTATTAGACCCTGACTGACTCTGCCATGATAAACTCTAAAATTCAGAAGGTTACGACAATAAAAAGCCACCCTGAACAAGAGCAACTAACCTGACAACAATCACCAGGGGATCACTGGATGCTGACCACAGAGAAGAGGAGATAGAGTAGAGATATTGACATCTGTAGGTTCCGGCACGTGCTGTGGTCACAGGAACCATGAAAAGGTTATTTAGGAATATTTCATCCTGCACCTCAGGAACATAGGCCCCATCTTCCTTGTACAGTCCAGATCCGTTAAACCCAAGATGAGAGTGACAACAAGAGTTATGTGTTCTCCCTGAGGAATCACAGGGCTGAGCCAGGTAGACAAGGGGGGCCTGTCCTGACCATCTGGAAGAGAAGGAGACACAGACTTAGAGAGGAAGGTATAGAGCTGTCCCTCCCTCCCTGTGCGAGGCTCCTCCTCTCCATGTTTCAAGGCTCCTTTTCACACCAGGGTGCCGATGGCTACATAAAGGACCCACAACTACATAGACTCAGTATGTCTTCATACAACAAATGTGTCGGCTGAGAACTTCAAGCAAGCGCTGATAAAGAAATTCACACTACATTTTAACAATGAAACATTTGTTAAATAAACAGCAAAAGGTAGACCCAGAATTGACAGTCAGTACTATGTGAATAAAATAACATCATCTAATGCATGAAACAATAAACAATTGGCCTGCATCAAATTATTCTGGAATGTTGGGGGCTCATGGCACATGGTTCCTCCACCTCCTCTGGGAGAATGACAGCAGTCACACTGCAGCTTCCGCTGTCATGGAAATGCTAAAGAGTATGAGTTGCCATCTGCCCTAGAGGGTCTGCTGTTTCCAGCACAGTTTCCTTCCTTGTCTCCTCAGATGACACCACTTCTTACCCAGACAGCCCAGTTCTGGAACCATAGTCTTCCTCTAGCCTCTGAATTTGACCCAGTTGATGGGTAGATGCTGGGGAGGGTCTCTGGGACAATCGGGTGTCAGGTTTCCTAGGAACCCTGCTTTCTAATAAAAAAAAAAAGAATTCACACTCAGGCTTCCTATGTTCAACACATCAGCCCATGTCCTGTGCTGCTGCCCTCATGCTTCAGTAGAATCCACTTATTTTGA
>NW_006978779.1:0-877 GCF_000164805.1 Carlito syrichta | reverse complement strand
CCAGACCACCTTGATTGCACTGTGCCCAATTTCCACCCTAACTCGGGGCCATCTGTTCTGTGAGCTCATGCACATCTTTGCTGTGGGGCACAGGTGTGGAAGGTGGAGGCTGGCCTTCTGGGTCACGTGGCCAAAGGCATGGGAAGGTCATGCCCGGTGCCTATGTTTGAAACCTCCCACGAAAAACAGCCTGGAAAGTACCTTTTCCTCTCCCATCCCTGGGGGTGACTCCTTGCACTATGTGGCATATGTGGTGGTGGTGGTGATTATTATTTGGAGTTGGAATCCCACTCTGCTGCCCAGGCCGGAGCACAGGAGAATGCTCATGGCCACCTAGAACTTGACCTGCAGGGCTCAGGCAATAACCCCACCTCAACCCCCAGAGTGGTTGGAACCACACAGTCCTGCGACACCCCGCCTGGCTAATCTTTGGATTTATATTTGATGGCCGAGACGTGGTCTCACCCCATGTCCCAGGCGGGTGTCGAACCCATCAGCTAGTTCTGTCCACTTTCCTGCGCCTCTGAAGTGTCAGAATGCAGGCTGAGCCCCTGAGGCTGGCCTGTGGTTGTGGTGGTGATGGTGGTTGGTATTGTTTTTCTGAGTTGGAGTCCCACTCTGTCGCACAGGCCAGAACGCAGGGGCCTGCTCTTGGCCACCACAGCCTCCACTGGCTGGGCTCCAGCAATCCTCCTCCTGCAGCCTCCTGAGTGCTGAAATGACAGGCTTGCATCACCATGCCCGGCTAATTTTTTTGTCTTCTTGCAGAGGCAAGGTCTCAGCAAGGATCCTGGACTTGTCTCAAACCCAGGGGCTAAGGCCATCCTCTTGCCTCAGCCCCTAAGAGCATTGGGATGACAGGTGTGATCCCTGTGCC
>NW_006978778.1:0-573 GCF_000164805.1 Carlito syrichta | reverse complement strand
TTTGTCTGGGCAAGTTAAAACTCTCCCTCATTTCTTAAGTACAGCTTTGCTGAGTAAAGTGTCCTTGGTTGGAAGTTTTTTTATCTTTAGCCCTTTGAATAAACCACCCCATTCTCTCCTTGCCTGCAGGGGAGAAATCTGCTGGAAGAAGTGCTGGTGTTCTCTTGAATGTGACTTTTTTATACCTTGCTGCTTTCAGCATTTTTTTCTGTCTGTGATTTTTGATAAATTGATTGTGATGCATCTTGATGAATTCCTCTTTGTGTTGAATATTATTGGAGACTTCTGAGCTTCCTGTATTTAGATGTTGTTGTATTTCCCCAGATCTGAGAAATAGTCAGTTGTTATTTTTTTAAATATGTGTTGATAAAGCCAAACTCTATAAAATATTTTAAAAAGTTTATGCTGAGCCAAATATTAGTGACCATAGCTCAGGGTGCAGCCTGAAGATATTGTGGGAACATGTATACAAGGTGACTGAGTTACAGTTTGGCTTTATACATTTCAAGGAGACAGAGGTTACAGTCAAAACATAAATCAATACATGTAATGTATATGATGGATTGTCCCAGA
>NW_006978777.1:0-1057 GCF_000164805.1 Carlito syrichta | reverse complement strand
GTCTTATTCCATAGTTCAACATTTTTAAGTTTCATCCATGTTGTTGCATGTGTCAGAATTTTCTTCCTTTTTAAGGTTGAATAATATTCCACTATGTATGTGTTGTGTGTGTGTGTGTGTGTTTGTGTGTGTGTGTCACATATTTTTATCCATTCATCCATGGATGGATACTTAGGTTGCTTTCATCTTTTGGCTAGTGTGAATGATGCTGCTATAAATAGAAGTGTACAGATATCATCTCAAGTCCCAACTTTCATTCCTTGACTATATGCCTAGAAGTAAAATGGTTTGATCATATGGTAATTCTATGTTTAATATTTTGAGGAATCATCCAGGCGACTATTTTTAAGTTGTGACTTCATAATGGAAACATTTTCAACGATAGCATAATACAATTTAGAGAAGGAACAAAAATCTCTTGCCCACTGGATCACACAGCAGCGCGGCAGCTCCTGGCTTTAGCTCCAAGTGCTGTGCTAAGGTCCAGTGGCCTGTGGGGACATTTTGCAAAAGAGGCTGCTGTCCTCACGCGAGCAGTCAGTTTCTTTTCAGTCCCCATTTAGAAGGGAATTCTCACTCTCCCTTATTCTAGAGAGAATAGCAGGGAATTCCCATATCCTTGCTTGCTAGACTCTACAGAGAATATTTTCTCTAAAAGTTTTTGTAAGCAATCGTCTGAATCATGAGTTATCACTTTCCTTGGCAAGGCTGCATTTCCTTCTCTTGGTCACTACATTTTTATCTCTGCACTAGCAAGAGGATACTCTGTGCAGTTTCCCTCTTAAGTCTGACACGGGCTGCTTTCATTATCTCACAGTAATGTTTTTTGAGAATTTTTTGTTCCTTTTCTAAATCACACAATATTAGTGCTATATAGTCAGATAAAAATAACATTTGGGTGATAGTAGATGGCCTCAAGTAGCTAAAAGTATGGTCTTTGGTTCCAAATATGCCCCTGTTCTTTAACTGTTCTTGCTAGACTCTACAGAGAATATTTTCTCTAAAAGTTTTTGTAAGCAACTGCCTGAATCATGAGTCATCACTTTCCTTGGCAAGG
>NW_006978776.1:11384-13176 GCF_000164805.1 Carlito syrichta | reverse complement strand
CTTCCTCTGTGATGTGTTTGTTGTTATTGGGCCTCCTTCATTTTGGTTACTGCAGTGACTGGGCTGTTTCTGCTATTGGTGCCCTAGTGACTGGACTTCATATATGAAAGGTACTCCATTGAGTATCCATCTTCTTTGATTGATGTCCTAGCTACAGGATCTCCTCCAAAATGCGTCCTCTGTGACTAGTCCTCTGTGGTGGGTGCCAAAGTTTCTTGGTCACATTCAGAATTGGTCTCCAAAAGACTGAATATCCTCTGTGAAGGATGTCTTAGTGATCTGGCCTCCTCCATAATATGTGTTCCATTGCCTGGGTCACCTTTTTGATTGGTGCCCCAGTGACTGGCACTATTCCAAATGGGTTTCCCAGTGAATAATCCACCTTTCTGATAGATTCCCCAGTGACTAGCTTGCAATTACTATGGGTATCCCATCGACTAGCCCTTCTCTCTGTTCGGTGCCCCTAAGAGTGTTCCATTTCTGTGATGGGTGCCCAAGTGACAGGATCTCCTCTGTGGTGGATGCCTCAGTGATTGGGTCTTCTCTGTGATGGTAGCCTCAGTGGCTGGCTTTCCTCTGTGATGCTTTTCCCAGTGAGTGGCGTTCCTCTGTGAAATTTACCTCAGTGATTGCCCTCCTATGTGCTTCATTGACCAGGTCTTCTTTGTAACATGTGTTGTAGTTACTGGCACTACTCAGTAACTGGTGCCTCAGTGACTGGCTTTCACCTGTGAAGGGAACCCCAGTAAGGGTCTCTTCTGTAATGACACTCCAGTCACTGGCACTCCACTGTTGTGGGTTCCACAGTGACTGGCCTGAGCTCTAATGGATGTCACAGTGAATTCCTCTGCTTTGGGATGGGTTCCAATTACTGGCTCTTCTCATTGATTGTTTTTCCAGTGACTGACACTCCTCTGTGATTAGTGCCCCAGTGACTGACCTTCCTATATAATATGTGGTTCAGTGATTGGTTATCTTCTGTCACGGGTGTCGCAGTTACTGGCACTCCTCTGCAATGGATGTTCTAGTGACAGATTCTTCTACTCAGTGTCCCAGAGACAATCACTCATCCATAATGAATGGCCTAATGACTAGACCTTCTCTGTATTATGTGCTCCAATTACTGGCACTCCTCCATGATGGGTGTCCCTGTATGATTGATGTTAAACTAGCCAGCTCTTATGCGTAATGGTTGCCTCAGTTACTAGCCCTCCTCTGAAATTTGTCCCAGTAACTGGGCTTCCTTCATAATGGGTGCTCCAGTAACATTATGGATGGCAATGTTACTATCTCTCCTTTTTGATGGGTGTACCAGTGACTATTCTTCCCTTGTGAGGAGTTACTTCATGACTGGTCTGCCTCTGTTGGGTGACCATGTGTCTGACCCTTCTCTGTTATGGTTGCATCATTAATAACCCCTACTCTGTGCTGAGTGACTGACCCTACTCTGTGAGGGGTGCCCAGGTAACAGGTCCTCTTTTGTTATGACTGTCTTCATGACCGGCATTCCTCAGTGATGTAAGTGTCAGAGACTACTTGTCCTCTGTAATGGGTTTCCCAGTGACTGGCCCTTCTCCATGATATTTGCCACGGTGACTGGCACTCTTTTGTAATGGGGGAAAAAATAACTATCCTTCATAATTGCTGTCCCAGTTCCTGTCTTTCTTCTGATATCAGTGTCTGAGTGACAAGTTCTCCTGTGTAGTGGGTGCCACACTTACTGGACCCTCTTTGTTGAGTATCTTACTGAATGGTCCTTCTGGGTGATGGGTGTCAGAGTATTTTGACCCTC
>NW_006978776.1:2481-10858 GCF_000164805.1 Carlito syrichta | reverse complement strand
CTCTTTTATGATGGGTCACCCAGTATATTGATTCTTTCTGCATTAGATGTCCCGGTGATTGTCCCTTTTCTGTGATGGATGCCCCAGTGATCATCCTTCTGCGATGGCTGACACAATTTATAACCCTCATCTGTAGTGAATGCCCCAGGGACAGGTCATCTTCTGCAATGGGAGTCTCAATGACTAATCTCCCTTTATCACAGATGCCCCAGTGATTAACCCAATTCTGTGATGTTTGTCCCTGTGACTGATTCTCCTCCAAAATGGGTACCCCAGTGTCTTGTCTTATTCTGTGATGGGTGCCTTTGTGACTTATCCTCCTCTGTTATGGGCGACCACGTGAATGGTCCTCCTCTATTTTGATTTTTCCAGCGACTGCCCCTTCTCTGTGTTGTGTGACCAGTTACTAGCCCTCCTCTGTTTTCAGTGCCTCAGTGACTGATGCTTTTCTATGATGACTGTCACAATGACTGGTCCTTCTGTGTGATGGGTGTCTCAGTGACCCTACTCTGTGTTTTTGCCTCACAGATTGTCTCTCTTTTGTATTGGGAGGTCTAGTGCCTGGCTCTTCTCTGTAATCAATACTTCAATGACAGACCCTTCTGTATTATGGATGTGCCAGTGCTTTGTCCTTCTCTGCTTTATGTTGTTATTGACCAGAGTGCGAGAAATAAAATGCCAACACATAGAGAATCCAATATTTTGAGTTCTTTTAATTAGCTGGTGAACAAGAGAGGGTTAATTCCATTAAAATATCTCGGCTCCCAGCAAAAAAAGCAGGGAGCTATTCAAGGCAAAAACCACAGCTTTTCCAATTACAGTTTACATTTCAGGAAGAGGTCAGAGTCAGGGATGAAACAATTTGCAGCTTACATTGTTTGGTCAGCCAACTGTTGTTTGCTTACAGGATGTAGGGGGTAGGTGATTTCCAAGAAAGGGGAGAGTTACATTTCAGGGGTTAAGTGCAGTTCTGGTTACATGTGATCTGGTTATATGCAAGGAGGGAAAGCTGTATTTGGACAGCAGGCAGGCAATCAAAATGAAAGATTTTAACAGAATAGAGTTACTTATATTAAACAAGGTTTTACAGGTTATTGCATGTTATACAGTCATATAGGTTTTACAGACATTTCAGTGTGCCTGGCAAATAATCCTCCTCTGCTATGGGTGTGCCTGTGATGGGCTCCTCTCTGTGAGGGGTGCCTCAAAGACTGTCCCTCCTCTGCATTTTTTGTTTGATTGAATGATCTTCTGTGATCGATGCTGCAGTGACTGGCCCTCATCTCTGATGGGTACACAAGTTTCTAGGCCTTCTGCAATGGGTGCCCCAAAGACTGGCCCTCCACTCTAATGACTGCATCTGTGACTAGGTTTCCTCTGTGGCCAGTGCTTTAGTGGCTAGAACTCTTCATTGATATGTGCCCCAGTGACTGGTTCCCTTTTGGGATGAGTGCTCCAGTGACTGGCCCTACTCTATGATGGGTGACTCATGGACTGGGTCTCCTGGTGTGTGCCAGGAGACAAGACATAATTATGGGTGCCCCTGTGACTGGAACTCATTCTAATGGCAGTTCCAGTGACTGGCCTCCTTTGTGATGGAGATCTTGATGACTGGCCCTTCTCTGTGATAGGCAGCATGGACACTGTGTATCACGTGTTGGTTACCTAGTGACTAGCTCTCATCTATAATGGATGCATTTTATGGTGGGTGATCAGTGCCCAGTGATTGACACTCCTTCTAATGGGTACCCCAGTGACTGTCCCTCTTCTGTGATAGGTACCTCAGTATGTGGGTCTCCCAGTGGCATGTTCTTTGGTGAAGAGCTCTCCTAAATTTGAGTGCCCCCGTGATTATGTCTCCTCGATAATACATGGCCCAATGACTAACCCTCCTCTATAATGTGTACCCTTGTGACTAGGCTTCCTCTGTGATGGGTGTCCCAGTAACTGGGTCTCCTTCATTTTGGATACCCTAGTTATATGCCCTTGTTTTTGATGACTGGCCCTCCTTAATGATGTGTACCCAGTGACTTGCACCCATTCCAGTTGAGGATCATTCAATGGGTCACCCATTAGGAGGAAGACCAGTCACTGGGAAAATGATCACAAAGAAGTGTAAATCACAGAGGTACCTCCCACGCGGGGTGGCAAGTCACTGAGGTATACATTCCAGACTAGGGCCAGTCATAGGTGCACCCGTTAGGTGGAGGAATAATCCCTGGAGTACTGATCACAGAAGAGGGCCATTCAAATAGGCACCCATCCAGAGGAGGTCCAAACACTGGAGCACACATCACAGAGTAGGGTCCATTACTCGAACATGCATCATAGAGGATAGCCAGTCACTGAAGCACCCATGATAGGAGATGTCTAGTCATTAGAGCATTCATTATGGAGGAGAACCAATCATTGACGTATTGATCACAAATGAGGCCCTGTCACTAGAGCACCCATTACAGGGGATTTACAGTCATTAAGTACCCGTAATAGAGGTGAGTGAGTCACTGTGGCAGTCACCAAGGAAAAGCCTAGTTACTAGGCAATGAAACACAGAATAGAGACAGTTACTAGGAAAATGCATTACAGAAGAGAGTCAATCATTTGGACAACCATCACAGAGGAGGGTTAGTCACTGATGAACCCATCACATATGGAGACTATTCACTGGGGTAACATCATAGAGTACAACTAATCAATTAGACACCCATCACAGAATGAGTCACTTTGGCATGCATTCCATAGAAAAGCCAGTCACTGAGGCACACATTATAAAGAATAGCCAGTCACTGGTGCACCAAGCAGGAGGAGGGCAAGTCATGGAGGCACCAATCACAGAAGAAGGCTATTCACTGAGAAACCCATCAAAGAAGATAGCTAGTCACTAGGGCACTCATCCAGAGGAGTCCTAATCCCTGGGACTTTCATCACAAAGGAGGAACAATCAGTGCTGCACCCATCACATAGGAGGGTCAGTTACTGAGGAAGCCATTCGACAGGAAGGTCAGTCACTTAGGCACCAATCCGAAAGGAGGGTCCATTACTGAGACACCTATCATTGAGTGGGGCTCGTCACTGCTGCACCAATCTGGGAGGAAGACCATTCACTGGGGCACCTGTTTGAAGTAAGGTCAGTCACTGTGTTAATGATAACAGAGGAGAACCAGTCACAGATATATTTAACCCTGAGGATAGCCAGTCACTAAAGCACCCATCCCAGAGGAGGTCAAGCACTGGAGAACTCATTAGGAGGAAGGCAAGTCACTGAGATATTGATCACGGAGGGGGTCAGTCATTTAGTAACCCATCACAGAAGATGCCCAGTCACTGAGGAACCTATCACAGAGGAGGGCCAGTCATTAAAAAATCGAATAGAAGGAGGGTTAGTCACTGGAAACCAATAAAAAAAGAGGTCCAATCACTAGGTAACCCATAACAGAGGAGGCCTGGCCACTGGGGCACTCATCACAGAGGGCAACCAGTCACTGAAGCACACATCACAAAGTGTCAGTCACTGAGACACCCATCACAGAGGGGAGCCAGTGACTTTTTTACTCATATGATAGGAGAGCCTGTTACTGGGGCACATATCACAGAGACGAGCCAGTCACTGGGGCACCAATTAGGACGAAGGCCAGTAACTGAGAACCCCATCACAGAAGATGACTGTCCCTGGGGCATCCATCACATTGGAGTGCTATTCCTCGGGACCCCTATCGCAGAAGAGGAACAGGCAGTGATACACCCATCAGGAGGGCCAGTTACTGAGGTACCCATCCCTAAGAAGGGTCAGACACTGTGACAACCATCCCAGAGGAGGGATAGTCAGTGAGGCATCCACCAGAGAAGTGGACTGGTCACTGAGGCATCAATCCCAGTTGAGGGCCAGTCACTGGGGCATTCAATAGAAGAAGGGCCAGTCACTGGGGAAAAAATAACACAGAAGGGACAGTCATTGATGCTCTCAATACAGAGGAGAGTCAGTCACTAATGTATCTATTCCAGAGGACAGACACTGGGTCACCAATTAGGAGGAGTGCCAGTCACTGGGGAACCAGTCACACAGGAGGCCTGGACACTGAGGCAAACATCACAGTGGAGGGTCAGTCACAGGAGCACCCAGTAGGTGGAAGGCCAGTCACTGCGTCAATAATCATAGAGGAAGATCAGTCATTAAGACACATATCACAGATGAAGTCCAATCCCTGGGAAATCCAACACAGACTAGGACTAGTCATTTGTGCAAAATTCACAGAAGAGAGCCAGTAAATGGGGCACATATCAGAGAGAAGTACTAGTCACTCTGGCACCTATTACAGAGGAGACCCCATCACTGTGCCATGCATTATAGAGGAGACACTCTCACTGGAGCCTCTATCACACAGGAGGGTCAGTCATTGAGATGCTCATTATGAAGGTGGCCCAGTCACTGAAGTACCCATCAATGAGGAGGGTAATGATGAGGTGGCTCAGTCAGTGGCACACCCATCACAAAGGATTGTCAGTCACTGCACCAACCATTTCACTGGAGGA
Organism: Carlito syrichta; assembly: GCF_000164805.1. NCBI lineage: Eukaryota > Metazoa > Chordata > Mammalia > Primates > Tarsiidae > Carlito > Carlito syrichta. The sequence goes on along the minus strand of NW_006978776.1, from coordinate 6,328 downwards.
CAAATCACTTTGGTACCAACACAGAAAAGAGAAAGCCACTGAGGCACCCTACTCACAGGAGGGCCAGTCACTGAGCCACCCATTCCAGAAGAGGGCCAGTTACTTAGAAACTCATCACAGAGGAGATCAAATCACTTGGACATATATAAGGAAAAGGACCAATCACTGAGGTACCCACACAGAGGAGGCCAGTCACTGGGACACCCAACATTCTGGAGGGCCAGTCACTAGGTCATGCATAATAGAGGATAGCCACATAATAGAGGAGAGCCATGGTTGCTCCAGCAACCATGATGGAAGAGTGCTAATCACAAGGGTTCTCATCATAGAGATGGCCAGTCACTGGACTGTTGATCACATGAGAACCATTAGGGTTGCCATTACAGAGGCGTCTCAGTCATGGGGCACCCATTATATATGAGGGCCAGCCACTGGGACATCCATCAGAGAAAATTATCTTTACTGGGCAACTATTACAGAGGAGAGCCAGTCACTGCACAAACATCTCAGAAGGATACCAGTAGTTGGGTCACCCATCACAGAGTAGGGCTACTCACTGGGGCACCCACACAAAGGAGGAGTATTCACTGGGGAACTCATTACAGAGGAAAAATAGTCACTGGGGTATCTATCACAGAGAAGGATTAGTCCCTGGGGCACTATCACAGAGGAGAGTCAGTCACTGAGGTATGCATCACAGAGCAGGCCTAGTCACTGAGGCACCCATCTCAAAAGTGGACTAGTCACTGACACCCATCACAGATGTGGGCCAGTTACTTTGGCAAACATCCCACAATAGGAACTGCCACCAGGGCACCAATTGGGAGGTGGGTCATTCACTGGAGCACTGTTCATAGAGAAGACACAGTCACTGGGGCTTCCATCACAAAAGAAACTTCGTCACTGGGACATGCATCACAGAGCGCAGTAAACCACTAGAGCACCCAATAAGAAAAGGGCCAGTCACTGAAGCATCAAACACAGAGTTTCAGTCATAGGGCACCCCCACCCAATAAGAGGAAGTCCTATCACTGGGGCACCAACCTGAGAAAACTCTAATCACTAAGGCAACCATTACAGAGGAAAGTCAGTCATTGCATAAAGTAATAGAAGGGTCAGTCACTGGGGCACCTATGAAAGAGTGGGGTTAGTCACTGGTGCACCCTTTACAGAGGAGGAATCGTCACTGGGACACCATCCTAGATGAAGGGTAGTCCATGAGAGAAGGACTAGTCATTGTGCCACCATTATACAATAGAGTTAGTCATTGAGGAAACTATAAGAGCAAAGGTCCAGTCACTGAGACACCTATCCCAGAAGAAGACCGGTCACTGAGAAACCCATCATAGAGGTGGGCAAGTTATTTGGGCAACTATTCCATAGGAGGATCAGGCACTTGAGCACCCATTGATAGGAGCGTCAGTTACTGGAGCACTGATTACAGTGGAGACCCAGTCACTAGGACATCCACCACAGATGAAACCCTGTCACAGGGTATGAACTATAGAGGAGGCTGGGTCACTTGGGCATCCATCACAGAGGAAGCCTGGTCGCTGGAGCACTCAATAGGAGGAAAGCCAGTAACTGGTGCAATGATTATAGAGGAGGACAAATCACTGGGTCAATTATTATAAACGAAGGCCACAGGGACCACATCACAGAGAAGGGATACTCACTGAGACACATTTCACAGAAGCGAGCCAGTCAATGCTTCACCCATCCAAGAGGAGAGTTAGTCACTGCGTCATCCATTATAGATTGGACCAGTCAATGGGGCACCCACTACAGAAAAGTAGTTGGGCACCTATCACAGAGGAGGTTAGTTACTGGGGCACCCATTAAAGGGGCTTCCTAGTTACTAGGATACCATACTACTACACAGAAGAGTTCTAATCCCTTGTGCTTCAATTACAGAGGATGGCCAGTCACTGAGGCACCAACTACAGAGTAAGCTGAGTGACTATGACCTCCATAATATAGGAGGACTACTTACTGGGCAGCCATTATGGAGTTGACCCAGTCAAAAAGACACCCATGTTAGAAGAGACTCGCTGTGGCACCCTTTATGGAGGAGGGTCAGTCACAAGGGCATTGATCACAAAGGAGGGCCAATCAATGAGAAACTGATCCCAGATGAGGGCTAGTCACTTTAGCAACCATTAGCAGGGTGGTCAATCTCTGGGGCAACAATCACAGAGGAGGGCCAATCCTTAATGCATGCATCACAGTGGAGGGCCAGTCACTGAGGCACCAATCCCAGGGGTGGGCAAGTTACTGAGATACCCATTCCAAAGGAGGACAAGTATCTGGGACACTGGTTGCAGGAAGGCCCAATCACTGGGGCACCGAACACAGAAAGGGTCAGTCACTGAGTCACTCATCCAGAGGAGTGTCAGTCACTGGAACATTGATAACAGAGAATAGTCATTCACTAGACCACCCATGACAAAAGAGTGCTAGAGCAATCGTTGTGGAGAACAATTACTGGAGCACCAATCACAGAGGAGAACCAGTCATGGAGGAACCCAACAAAGAAGAGGGATAGTCCCCAGCATATCTATTGTTGAGAAAACCAAGTTAAAAAATTCCCACCACAGATGTCGGCTTGAAGCTGAGGAATCCATTTAAAAGGATGATCAGTCACTGTGTCATCAATCACAGAAAAGCCTTAGTCACTATGGCTCTTTTTATAAAGGAAGCCCAGTATATGAAAACCCTTCCCAGAGGAGGGTCAATCACTGTGGTGTTAATAACAGAAGAGGGCTAATCACAGTGACAACTTTCACAAAAGAGGACGTGTCACTTGAAGTTCGTAATTAAGGGTGCCCAGTTACAGGGTCAGCCATCACAGTAGAGGGCTAGTCAGTAGGGCACCCATTATGGTGGATGTCCAGTCACTGGGACATTAATAATTGAGGTGGCCCAGTCACTGGGGTACTGACAATAAAGGAGAGTTAGTCACTGAGGCACCCAATACATAGGAGATTCAGTCACTGATGCAGTGATCACAGAGGAAAACTAGTTACTGGGGCACCAATCACAGAGAAGAATCAATCACTAGGGCGTTTAATTTTTTTTATTTTTAATCAGTTCAATTATCTTAGTTTATTTGCTCTAAGTTTAGTTGTGCCAATTTTACTAGCAGACAATCATTTATAATTGATATAGGTTTAAGGAACAGATAATCTTAGAAGGACAAAAAAATTAGCATTTCAGAGTTAAAGTCATTATTTTCTACTTTTTGCCAAGATTATTTTTTAAAAAAATTTTAATTATTTATTATAAAGATGTGGAGTACAATTAAGGGTTAGGTATATACACACTGATCATGCAGGTACCCTTGTTGATGAGGTATGCCCCTCCCTCCTCTAGTAGTGTCCCTCAACTGCCAGTCCCACCTCTCTCCCCTGACAGTTTTCCACTACTGCCAATCGCTTTCTTATAGCATTATAATTGTTCAAGGTCACCTTGTTTGTGAGAACATATGGAATTCTGTTCTTTGTTTCTGTGAAAAATCACTGAGTATGATCGACTCCAACTCCATCCAAGTTGTTGCAATGGCCATATATTTGTCCTCATTTATGACTGCATAATATTCCATTGCGTATATGTACCATATTTTTTATTCAATCCAGCTTCAATGGGCAACAGGGCTGATTCCATGTTTTTGCTATTATGAATAGAGCTGCAACAAATATACGTGTGCGAGTATCTTTTTTGTAGAAATATTTGAGTTTGTCCAGGTATATTCCCAATAGGAGAATTGCTAGGCCATATGGAAGGGCAATTTCTATTTCTTTCAGAAATCTCCACACTGTCTTCTAAAGAGGTTGTACTATTCTGCATT
>NW_006978776.1:0-2461 GCF_000164805.1 Carlito syrichta | reverse complement strand
CAGTCACTGGGAAAGCAGTCACAGATTAAGGCTAATCAGCGGGGCACCAGTTATAGAGGAGGACTGTTTACTGAAACACCTATCACAGAGGAGGGCTAGTAAATGGAACACCAATCAAAAAGAAGGTTCAGTTCCTGGAGCACCCATCAAAGAACAGGGTTATCCACTGAGGCATTAAATTTGGAAAAGTGTCAGTAACTGAGGCATAAATCACAGAGGAGACCCATTCGAAATAGGACATATTATGGAAAAGTCCTAGTCACTGGTACACCCATCAAAAAAGAGGCCCAGGCACTGGGGTATCCATTAGAGAGGAGGCTAAAACTGGAGGATAAATCACAGAGAACGGTTAGAAATTGGAAAGCCAATTTTGGAAGAGAGTTATTCATTGGGGCACACATCATAGAAGAGGGTCATTGACCAAGGGAACAATCACAGAGGAGGCACCACTGCAGTCCTCTTTATGGAGGAGGTTCAGTCAATGTGAAATCCATCACACAGGAATGTTAGTAACTGGGGCTTGCATTATGGAGGAGGGCCAGTCTTCATGACACCAATTACAGAGGAGGTTTACTCACTGGGGAATCCATAAAATAGGGTCAATCACTGGGGCATATATTATGGAAGAGACCCTGTCCCTGGGACACTCATAACAGAGTTGAGGCAGTGAATGGGGTACCCCAACACTGAGGAGAACCATTTACTGGGGGTATCAATCACAGAGGAGTTGCAGTCATGAGACATTTATCATAAAGGAGGGCGAGTCACTGGGGCACCCATCACAGGCAATGCCTAGTTACTGGAAAACTCAACACAGGAGTTTGTCACTTGGACAAACATCACAGAGGAGAGCCAGTCATTAGGACATCCATCACAGAGGAGGGAGAATCAATGGGGAACCCATCACAGGCAAAACCTAGTTATTTGGGAACACAACATAGAGGAAAACCAGGCCATAGGACAAATATCACAGAGGAGAGTCAATAATTGGAGCACTAATTACAGAGGAGGCCCAGTCATTGTAACAGGCATCATAGAAGAAAGTCAGTCACTGGAGCACCTATTATAGAATAGGATTAGTGATTAGCACACTAATTATGGAGGAAGGTCTGTCTTGGGACACCAATACCAAAGAAGGGACATTCAGTGGGTTGCTGATCACAGAGGAGGGCCAGTCACAGTAACACCCATCAGAAAGGAGTTTCAGTAATGGGGCACCATTATAGCGAAAGACCAATCACTGGGGGAACCATAACATGTAAAGCCTAGTTACTGGGGCTACCATCACAAAAGACAGTCAGTCACTGGGACAAACATCACAGAGGGAATCGAGACACTTGTTCACCCGTCACTGAGAAGAGCTAGTCATTGAGGCAGCCATCACAGAGTGGTAACAGTCACTGGGTCACCATCACAGAGGATAGACAGTCACGGGGGCACTAATCAGTGAGAAGGGCCACTCATTAAGGTAGCCATATCACAAGAGGGCCAGTCACTGATATACCCATCTCAAGGGAAGGCCAATCACTGGGGATGCAATTGAGAGGAAAGTCAGTTACTGGGACACCAGTCAAAGGGGAGAACCAGTCACTGAGGCACCCATCTAGAGGAGGGACAATCAATGGGGCACCCATAATAGAAGAGAGCCAGTCACACGGTTATGCACAGTAGAGGAGAGCCAGTCACTGAAGCAGTCATGATAGAAGAGTGTTAGTCACAAAGGCTTTCATTATTGATGAGAACCACCCACTTAAGTGCTAATCACAGAAGAGAACCAGTTACTGTAGCACCCATCACAAGGAATTCCATGGGGCACCAATTAAAGAGGAGGTCAGTCAATGGGACACTCAACATAGAAGAGGGTCAGTCACTAGGGCATCCATTAGGAGAAATTCAAGTCCATGGTGCACTCATCATAGAGGAAGGGAAGTCATGTGGAAACCCACCACAGAAAACAGCCAGTCACTGAGGCATCTATTACAGTGGAGGGCCAGTCACTGAGGTGATCCTCACAGAGGAGACCCCATCACTGGGGGACATATAAGAAGGAGGAACCCTTACTGAAGTACTGATAAGAGAGGTGAGCCAGTAACAGGGGCACCAATCACAGAGGAGGACTTTTCACTTAGGCAATGATTAGAGAGGAAGCCCAGTCATGGGACAGTCATTACAGAGGAGAGGTAGTCACTGAGCCACCCATCAAAGAGGGCGGCTAATCACTGAAGCACCTTAGAGAAGAGGGCAAGCAACTAGAGCAATCATTATTTCTGAGGCCTAGTCACTAGGGTACCCATCACAGATCAGACTCAGTCACTGAGTCACCTATAACGTAGGGCAAGTCACTGAGGCACCAATCACAGAGGGGGAACAGTCACTGGAACACCCATCAGAAAGGAGGAAAAGTCCCTGGAGCACCAATTAAAGAGGAAGCCTAGTCTCTGGGGTACCTATTATAGAAGAG
>NW_006978775.1:0-970 GCF_000164805.1 Carlito syrichta | reverse complement strand
CATGCAATCTGGGAGGGAACATACAAATATATCAAAGTTGGTTGTTTTTATTTTATATATTATATAGCAAGATAAAATGGCAAATATGGTTCAGGATAAGGAAAGAACGTAAACAAAGAAGCTAGTGGCAATACCACAGGTTGGTGTCCTTTCCTTACAGATATCTATTTGACTATAAACTCCATTATGCAAATTAGCTTAACTCACATGTACCCAAACAGTCTGAGATCTGAGAATACTCTCTGATAGGCTTGGTGTTCCCTGCTATTATTATTTTCTTTCTAAAATTACAGGCTTCACAGTTAATTTAAAAATATTAGTGCTGCCGGGCATGGTGGCTCAAGCCCATAATCCCAGTACATTTGGAGGTCGAGGCTAGAGGATTGCCTGAGTCCAGGGGTTTGAGACCAACCTGGGAAACTTGATGAGACCTAGTCTCTAATAAGTCAAAAAATTAGCTGGGTATGGTGGCATGTTCCTGTAACTACAGGAACTTATTCTTCCATTTACTTGGAAGAATAAGGAACTTATTCTTACAATGGAACTTATTCATTGTAAGAATAAGGAACTTATTCTTACAATGGAACTTATTCTTCCATTTACTTGGAAGAATAAGGCGGAAGGATTGCCTGAACCCGCAGGTTAAGGCTGCAGTGGCTGTGAGTGTGCCACTGCACTCTAGTCTAGGCAACAGAGTGAGACTCTGACTTAAAAATATGTATATATTTGTGCCTTTTCTGGGTGCTACTTCAGTTTCTGAACATCTGGATGAGCACAAAGAATAAGTTTCTCATATCACTAGCTTCTCTATAAAAGGAAAAATGGGGTTCTTAAATATTCACTTCTTTTCAAATATCATGAGTTTTATCATATTTCCAATTCTCGTTGACTCGAGTCCAAACTGTTGAAAACATCCCTTTTGTGCTTACTAATTTTTTCTTTCTTTCCTTCCTTCCTTCCTTCCTTCCTT
>NW_006978774.1:0-1244 GCF_000164805.1 Carlito syrichta | reverse complement strand
GAATCACATTCACTTTTATTATCTTACACTGCATGTTATATTGAAGGTGTGACAATGAGTATGCAAATATTTTACGAAATGGTAGTTGGTTAAGAGAAGGGTAGGGTAGAACTCTTTCTTGGTGTGGAATCTGTTTATTGGTTTACACATGTGACTTGTATGAAAGTTGACATCCTTCTGTCTAATAAAAATATGTATATATAGGAGAAATATATGTCTTTGGAGGAAAGGGGTTTCAGAGTCAAAGGAGAATATTTGATTCAGAGTGGTTTTTAAAAAAGAATTATTAAAACAAAGCCAATAATTGTATATTCAATCATTCAGAGAAAAAGTCATAAGAGGGTTGAGAAAGATCAAATCAGAAATCTGTTAAGGGTTGGTCCCAGAAAAGCCAGCTGAGAATGATGGTCTGCAGGCTCAAGTCCCTAAGCAACAGAGCAGCAAACTGCTTGGTAACCAGATCTGTCCTGACTCATAGGCTGACTGCAAGTGACTGGGATAGTCAGATAGGAGGACCAAGGCCCATCTTACCTCAAAACAGTCTCCTTCCACTCATCTGCCAGCCTTCATGCCAAATCCTCCCATTAGAAAGTAGTCACTTGGACTCAACAAGATTTTCTGCTTTTAGAATGGAAATAATCTTTGGTACTGGAAGCCAATGTTATTGTCTTCTTCAAAATAGCATTTCTGAGATTGTTTTCTTTAGTTCAATAGGTCATAAATAAAATGTAAACTTTAATGAGGAAAAAGAGTGAAAACATTTGGGTTAGTGGTTTGACTTTGGGTTTTCATGAGTAAATATATATATATATTTATATGACCAAAATTGCCTGTCTTTATTGGGTGAGGTCTTTCTTTGGGCTCTCAGGCACAGTGTGTTACTATTTACTTGTCACATTTGTGTAATGATGCTGTCTAGTTCATGTTTGTATTTTAACTATATAGATGGACTATAAGTTCCTAAAAAATAAGACCCTCCACATGCATCAATCTTTGTATCCACTAAGTGCTACTTGTGTAAAAGGCATTCAATAAATATTTGTTATTTGATGGATTAAGAAGCATACCTTCCACTGTTGTGCCTCTCATGTTGAACACCCCAAGGGGCTCATATTCTTCCAGCCTAGATGTCTTGGTGATACTGGTTTTGATGGCCATAATGGAAAGAAACTTTATACTCAATGATTAACGATTTGTATGGACTTTGTCACCATAACTGTGTGTGTGTGTGTGTGTGTGTGTGT
>NW_006978773.1:0-1361 GCF_000164805.1 Carlito syrichta | reverse complement strand
CTCCAGAACTTTCAGATCTGGTACCTGAGTGGGACCCAGATTGGAAAGGGCAGAGAGCAAGAGCAACAATTATTTATGTATTTATTAGTCAAGAGGAACAGATTCCATTCTTGAGTTCTTTGCCATGTTATAAGCAAGGCTGAGCACACAGCATTTCTCCCAAAGCCATAATAGTCCTGTCAGTAAAACACAGGCCTGCCCCCCTCTGGAATTCAGTGTTTGCCTCAATACTGTTCCTCATTATTCATTTGGAGTTTATCTTAATTTGGAGATATTCATGGTGGCCAGGAGAGGAACAGTTCTTTCATGCACCGCCTCTTTTCCTTGGTCTCTCCCTCCACACCTTATATCTTTTATAATTATGTTTTTAAGCCTATAAATGTTTCCAAGAGCAATGCCAAATTTTAAGTACTGCTGGTGATTACCCTGGGTGGATGGTTTCACACTTATACCTGTAGCCTCCAGGCATTGCTGGCAAGTTGTGGTTCCTTCTCCAGGTGTTCAAGCCTCAGTAACACCCTCACCTAAGGAGACACGATGGAACTCTTTTCCTTTAAAGGGAAAAGTGTTGGTTCTTTTTATCTTTACAGGCTGGTTTTCAGGAGTCAGTTGAAAACATGATCCTGGGGCAACTGTGGAAACTTGGCTGAAAACTGGAGCAATGTGGTCCTCTTCACCTCTTCACTGATTCTTAGGGAATCAGTGGTTAAGGATTTGGGTTGCTGGGGTAGGCAGTAGGGGCAGAGCACCTTGGTGTATTTGAGATATTAGCATTAAGTACATTAGATCGATCCATTTCAGAAATACACTGATATGTACCAAATCCAGTGAACAGGTCCTTGTTTCAAGAGAATACACCACTCTCCACAAAGCTGCTCTTGCTCAAAGTATTTTAGAATGTTTCTGGAATGGTCCCCAAAGACTTTGGTACATTTTAGCTTATATGTTCTCAATCAGGGATAATCCTCATCCTCTGAAAATACACTGGATACAGTTCCAAAAATAGGTATGCTTTCAAAAATGACCTGTACACATTACTGGGATATCGCTGCGATTTTCAGTTCCCAATCCATGATGGTACAGGATGCTGAGGCTGCTTGTACTGATTGGTTCACAGTCTGGTCCTAGTGGCTCCAAACTTCAGTGAGAAAGGCAGTGTCTTAGGAACGAGTAATTTGCTTCCCATGATGACTCCCCTCCATTGAGACTCGTTTCACGTCCACAAGTGCAGACCTACTTAACAAGCCTTTGTCCTATTCAAGGATCATGATTAGAATGCAGTCTATGCACTCCACACCATCATGAGCCAGCAACATGGGCAATGTCTACTCTTGGGTGCAGCCTCACTGGAAGTGCTTCCC
>NW_006978772.1:0-1185 GCF_000164805.1 Carlito syrichta | reverse complement strand
GGTGGCCGGGAGAGGCCACTGCACGCCAGTATGGGTGACAGAGTGAGACTCCAACTCAAAAAAAAGAGAAAGAAATACATTTCCAATAAGAATCTGATATTCTTATTGGAAATGTATCTGAAAAAATGACATTTGTTACAATATATTATATATTTGTGTTGTTTTGATAAATTGTATATTTAATAATAATTGTAATGCTAACCCCAGTTGGACAAAAAATGTAATACTTAACCATTTAGTCACTAGAAAAAATTTTAAAATATATACATATACAATATATTTTCTTAGAGAAATATGATAGAATACTCAAAAAAGACTTCCAAGTATAATTCACTATATTATAAGCATTATGAGAAGGAATAGTGTCCCAAATCTAGCTGAATTAGAACTTTTTGATGTGATGGTACAGCAATGCCTTCTGGGATGTATCCAACATTCCAAATAAAATGTTCCTAACATTCCTAAAAAAGTCTTATCAATTTTCAGATTGATTTTAATGAAATTAGAGCCATTCTAGAATAATGATTTATTCTGTGTAACTTTTTGAATTGTGCTGAGTCTAATGATCTTAAATTAGAAATTCTTAACTACAACAACAACAAAGTCTAGTATCTTAATGATCATCTTTTTTTCCTATTTAATGTTTCTATAAATATATAGAATATATACAATATAAAAATACAGAGAATATTATGGTGACTCAGGAATCTTATGACAAGCTTTAAATAAAATCTTGTTAATTTATCTGAGAAGTTGTCTTAACAATTAGGATAAAATTCTGTGGGGAAAGGGGAATGCAAATATACATTCAATGAGAAAAAGGAGTAATGTAAATTTCCAAACCTCAAAGAGCATGTTCATGTATTTTTTACAAGGACAATGGTGATATCTTTATATATATATATATATATGTATATATATATATATATATATATAACTCCATAAATTTTGTCCTTTGTAACATTTAAAACTTATGATAAAGAGTTTTAGATACGTGAAGGGTAAATAGTTTTCTGAAATTTACTTTAAGTAAATTTAAGATAGATAAAGACCACCGAACCAATCTTACACTGAGCAGAGTAAGACCACAGGAGATTCTGTAGCCAGGAATTGAAATCACGTGGTCCCTGGGGGAGCGGAAGGAAACTAGGGTTTGATGAGGTCTGGGCACTGGAGGAGGCCTAG
>NW_006978771.1:0-1029 GCF_000164805.1 Carlito syrichta | reverse complement strand
TTGTGTGTGTGTGTGTGTGTGTGTGTGTGTATGTGTGTGTGTGTGTGTGTGTGTGTTCTTTCCTGCCTTTGGTATCAGGGTGACACAGGCTATGTATAATGAGTTAGAGAAGATTCCCTCTTTCTCCATCTTTTAGAATAGTTTCAGTAGGATTGATACCAGATCTACTTTAAAGGCCTGATAGAATTCAGCTATGACTCTACCTGGTCCTTGACTTGTTTTGCATTGGGAGGTTTTTTTAAAGTTACTGATTCATCTCACTGCACATTATTGGTCTGTTCACCTTCCTATTTCTTCCTGATTCAAAGTTGGGGGGTTGTACATTTCCAAGAATTTATCTATATACTCTGGGTTTTTAGTTTGTTTGCACAGAGGTGTTTATAGTAGTCTTGAATGATTTTTGTATTTCTGGGGTAGCAACTGCAGTGCCTCCATTTTCATTTCTGAATGAGCTTATTTGAATCTTCTCTTGTCTTAATTAATCTAGATAGTGATCTATACATTTTGTTTATCTTTTGCAAGAAACAGCTTGTTATTTCACTAATACTTTGTAACTTTGTAGGTTTCAATTTTGCTTAGTTCTGTTCTGGTCTTTGTTATTTCTTTTCTTCTGTCAGTTTTGAGGGGATTTTCCCCCTAGTTCTTCAAGGTATGATATTAAGTTGTCAATATGTAAACTTTCTGTCTTTTTGATGTAAGTTTTAAGTGCTATAAGTTTTCCTCTTAGCATAGCTTTTGCTGTATCTCAGAGACTTTGGTAACTTGTGTCACTGTTGTCATTCATTCTGAAAAAAATTTAAGTTTTATCTTGATTTCATTGTTGACATACAGATCCTTCAAGAGTAGATTGTTTAATTTCCACATGTTTATTTCATTTTAAGAGCTCCTCTTGGAATTGATTTCTAATTTTATTTCATTGTAATATAAGAAAGTACTTGATATAATTTTGTTGGTGAAAAGGGAACACTTCTACACTGTTGGTGGGAGTGTAAACTAGTGCAACCTCTGTGGAAAGCAGTGTGGCGATTC
>NW_006978770.1:0-1263 GCF_000164805.1 Carlito syrichta | reverse complement strand
CATTTCTTTCCAGAACCAGGCATGTAATTTTTGTCAACACATGGGGCAGGTTTCACTACAAGTAGCTATAGCCTTGTTTCAGAAACTCCACATTCCTAACTGAGCTGTGGAAACTGAGGTGGGAATGGACCTCAGCTCTTGTAAGGAAGGCATGAGGAGAATCCTTCCCCTCACCGCCTCGTCCACACGGAGGCTCAGCCCATGGCCTCTACAACCAAACAACAGAATCTGGCAAACCATCCCTTATTCAGACTCATCAGGCCCTAGAATTTGTGGGCCTGCTGGCAGTCACCTCAATTGCTTGTAGAATTAAAGAATGTTAGAACTAGGAGGTGCCTCTGAGGACACATAATGGAGCTTGCTCATTTTACAGATGAGAAAACTAGGACACATACAGCTAATTAAATGAATTTCCCACAATCCCAGAACCAATACATGGCAGAGCCAAGTTTTGAACTTAGGTCCCTGGATATGACTCAAAAGATGGACTCCTACTTCATCATAACTGTAGATGGCTATAGCATCCCAGATGAATCGAAGACACGGTCCAGCTGTCCAAGAGAGCCAGTTGTCCCAAAGACCAATTGTGTTAGTGATTCACGGTCAGGAACATCACACTACATACACTATTCATTGATATCATGGCCGTGCACTGTATGTGAGGCTCTGTGTATGGCTTGCAGCCACCACTGCCATCAATGCTATAGTGTCCTAAGCCACTGTCAGCCTCACAGCCTCTTAAATAAAACATGCTCCTACTTTAACAGCAGAGAAAGTTCTAGCTTCACAATTACTTTTAAGGCCATTTTCCTGACAAATGTGCATTAAAGATTTGTTTAAATTTTCTGTACAAACAGCTCACAGATGAACATGAACTTGCTTAAATACCAAGGTTTTGGGCTGAATTTCAAAATTGGCAGTGGATAGGGAAAAACAGTGATTCTGTGCAATGAATCTGAGAGTAGTAACAGCATGCCAAAGCTAAATCTTTTGCCATAGGGCAAATAAATCATTAATAATCATCAATACATAATCATTGAAAATAAAGTACCACTCTCTGTTAGGTTTGAGTCTTCAGAATATCATCTGATCCTGTTAGAAAATCACACCAAGCCCTTGGCTAACACAAACATGTTTAATGCTTGTTTTGTTTCAGTTCTCATTACAAAGGCTACTGTTGTCAGAGACATAATATAATTCCTACCCGAGGACTTAAGAAATAGGATTTAGAACAGGCCAGGGACTTAGTCATCCAGATCAGAT